>NW_015164666.1:1394980-1402253 GCF_001447785.1 Gekko japonicus | reverse complement strand
GGCAAAGGATGAGATGGTTAGACAGTGTCATAGATGCAACGAACATGAAATTGAGCCAACTTCAGAGGACGGCGGAAGACAGGAAGGCCTGGCGTGATCTGGTCCATGGGGTCGCAAAGAGTTGGACTCGACTGTGCGACTGAACAACAAAAAAAATAATGCTTCGAGCTAAACTGGTTAATAGCAGAATTAAAAGAATAGCAGAATTAACCCCCCCCCCCACATACTATAGAGAGAAATTATTCTGTCTGGTTATTTAGAGGAACACTGATATATAATTAAAAGCCAAGACTTCTAGCTAATTGTCTTATAATACCTATGCTGATTAAAATAAGTCAGGTATGTCCAACAGGTAGATCAGGATCAGAGGGGTCAGAGGTAGATCACCAGCCCCACCTGGTCTCCTGGTTTGCTGGACAGGTGTTTGGTTTTTTTTATGATTGTTTGGTGATTAAAAGCCAAGACTTCTAGCTAATTGTCTTATAATACCTATGCTGATTAAAATAAGTCAGGTATGTCCAACAGGTAGATCAGGATCAGAGGGGTCAGAGGTAGATCACCAGCCCCACCTGGTCTCCTGGTTTGCTGGACAGGTGTTTGGTTTTTTTTATGATTGTTTGGTGGTAAAAAATGTTTGCAGTTCTTTCTGAATCTTCGTCTCTCTATACCATGCCACCTTCCATCCTGGTTAACTGTCTACGTAAAGAGAATATTTTTGCCCAGAAACTTAGGTTAAAGAGAGCAAAAAAAGGGATTTACCTGAATTTCCCTCCCTACTGTTTGTCATCTTCTTTAATGTGAGAATATATGTCTTGTATGTCAAAGGCATAGAGCTTGGGTTTCCTCTCCAACAAAATAATGGCTTACTTAAATTCATCGTTAGTGCAAATCTAGGGCCAGTCCAAAGAAAGCTGGCTGAAAGTGAAGCAACACAGCTTAGAATAATACTGGTGAGGCAGCAATACCTTTTCCTTCTTCAGAAGACGTTTGTCCAATGATCCTTACTTTAGTTTGCTAGGAGATTGCTAAGTATTATGGTTTGGTGGCTATATATTAACTAAACAAGCAGATGGATTATTTAGTGTCAGCACAGCCAAGTGCTAGCATGAAAATTAGTTTAATTTTAAAGTAGTCCAGGTATACACTAGCAAAAACCCTTGAAAGTTTTTGACCTTCAATCTTTCAACTTTTTGAAAACCAAAGTTTGGCTTCATTGCACAATGGTTTGCTTGGAACTCATTCAATGGGATAAGACTGCTCTGAAAATGTGGAATGAGGCTCAAATGGATGATGTCTGGAAGCAAAGCTATGATCCTTCATATCTTGAAAAAGCCACTGCAGAACTAGAAAAAAAATACAGAAGAGGGCAACCAAGATGATTAAGGGTTTAGAGCACCTTTCCTATGAGGAAAGGCTGAAGACTCTGGGACTGTTCAGGTTAGAAAAGAGAAGACTCAGATGGGACATGATAGTGGTTTATAAAATTACTAGCCTGGTACCTGTGCTTCGCTACAGTATTTAAGTTCCATAAATCCAGTTATAATACTGATGATGTGAAGTTTGAAATGTAACATTTGTTGTAGGAATTCTAATGGAGAAGATTATAATGTAAAAAATGAAGTGAGACACACATACTGGTTTTTTTAATCTACTGAAGGACCTCTCTGTAGACCACACTGTTTTGCTTATATGGAGATGTATTGTTCTGAGCACCTCAGGGTGATCTTGCCGGTACGGTACCTGGCTAGCGCAGCTCAGTGCACCTCAGGAGTATTATGTACAAATGTCTTGCCACATTCCTAAGTTACCTCCTTCTTGTAGTGTTGTTTCCAGGCACATGGAAAACAATTGGGGGAACACATTTTGCCCCTTTTTACATCCTTGGGGGGCATTTTTCTCAGAAATCTCTTCGTAGTGGGGGTTGATGTCATGGTAGGAATGCACTCCCCTTATTTTGGATTTCTTGATGCAGGGGTTTGGCCTGGGCATTGAATTTTAGTGAGGACAGCAATGGTTCCATCTTGGCTGACACCCTTCCCGTTCCCTGTGGTTTACATCTATTTTGCCCTCCTCTCCCCTGTCCATGAAGTAGCCAGCAGTGGGAGTTGGAATGAGGATTATTCAACATCTAATTGCCTTTTATGTTGTACTAAAGTTTTAAATTAATTTTATCTTGTTTTATCTCTGGTTGTACATTGCCCAGAATGCTGCAGTAGCAGGGGTGGGGCGATTCAATAATAATGATAATGATAATGATGATGATGATGATGATGATCATAATAATAATAATAATTGGGGGTGCAGGGCAGGTGGGGCTGAGAGAGCTCTTTCGAGAACTGCCCTTGAGAGAACAGCTCTGAGAGAACTGTGACTGTCCCAAGGTCACACCAGCAGCTGCATGTGAAGGAGTGGGGAATCAAACCCAGTTCTTCCAGATTATTGTCTGCTCCTAACCACTACACCAAACTGGCTCTCTTACAAAGAATTATCAGCACCTCCAACCTAATCATAATTCCTAGAATTCTTTAGGGGAAATAATGACAGTTAAACTATTATAACACTGACAGGTGGGGCCCCTCGAAACTCATGGAAAGGAATCCCATTTCCTCACACAATCTCTGGGCTCTCCGACAGCTGCATTGAGCCCTGAGCTGTTTGGCAGCTGTCCTCAGGCCCAGTGTGGCCCCCATGCTCTTGCTGGGCTGCACTGCTGCCACCTGGCCAGTGCAGCTCCTGGGCTGTGTAGCTTGCATCCAGTGCTTTCAATCCGGGGAGCTGACCTTGGATGTTCAGCCAGGGAGGCTGAGGTAGGACAGAAGAGATTCCCTCTGGTCTGATTTTCATAAAAGAGGACATACAAGTTCACAGCTGCGAGGAGGACAATGTACCGTAGTATTTGTCCTGCTGCACACATGCAGGTATTCACCCTATTTCAACCCTAAAGCATCTTTAACCAAACCCTAAAACACCTTTAGCCAAAACAGTTATGAAAGTAGAAAGCCAGCAGGGGAATGGGTGCTATCCAGTTGTTGCAGGGAGTGCCACTTGTATGATTATCTCCCCAATGGGCAGAATTTGTTCATGTGCTCAATGCATGGAGCTCTTGGCTGTCAGGGAACAAGCTGAAAAAGTCAAACTCCATGCTGGAGATTATTAGGAAGACAAAACAGCTAATGTTATAATGCCTCTGTATAGATGTATGCTCTGGTCTAATGTGGAATAGTATGTGCCGTTTTGGTCACTGTATCTCAGAAAAGCAGGGCTGCCAGCCTCCAGGTGGTGGTTGGCAATCTCCTGGGATTTCAGCTGATCCGGAGGTGACAGAGATCAGTTCAGGCAGAGAAAACGGCCACTTTGGAAGGTGGACTCTGTGGCATTATCCCCCGTTGAGGTCCCTCCCCTCCCCAAACCCTGGCCTGCTCAGGCTCCACCCCCAAAATCTCCATGTACTTCCCAATCCAGATCTGGCAACCCTACAAAAAGGACAGAACAGGGCAACCAAGATCATTAAGGACTTGAAGCACATTTCCTATGAAGAAAGGCTGAAGCGTCTGGGACTTTTCCATTTAGAAAACAGACAAGTAAGGGAGGACATGACAGTGGTTTGTAAAATTGTGCAGTGGGTAGACAGACTGGAGATAAAGAACTTTTTCTCCCAAAATGCTAGAATTCAAGGGCATCCAGTTAAGCTGATAGGCAGTGGATTTAGGATGGACAAAAGGAAATACTTCTTTACTCAACAATTTATTAAAATATGGAATGCACTGCCAGAGGATCTAGTTATGGCCACAGCTGGTCTGGTCACAGCTTTAAAAGGAGATTAGACAGATTCATGAAAGATAGGTCTATCAGTGCTTACTAGCCACAGTGAGTGTTGTGTACCCAGGGAAGTCCACACACGTGTTCGGGTCAACACGTGGTCAGGCGAAGGGCCCAAGCTTTGTCTCCAAAGACAATAGCTAGAACGAATCCTAGCGTGCACCTATCAGGAGGCTAGGATCCTAGAAGGGACCTATGGGTCTAGGAGTGCACTGTAAATACCCTATCACGTGTGTTTGTGTGTGTGTGTGTGTGTGTGGTGTGTGATTTGGGAATATAAGCTGACCTGTGAGCTGGCTAAATCATCTCAAGATCTTAATGTAACTTTAAAAAGTATGAGCTGTAATCACTCTGCAACGCATCAGCCTCAGTACTTTATAGTGAGTAAAGGGAACCTCCGCATCCAGAGGCAATTAACTGCTGAGTACCAAGAAGGCAACATTAGGGAAAAAACTTGACTAGGGTTGCCAGCTCTGGGTTGGGAAATACCATGAGAGTCTGAGAGTGGAGTCTGTGGATGACAGGCTTTGGGGAAAGGAGGGACCTCAGCAGGGTACAATGCCCTGGAGTCCACCCTTCAGAGCAGCCACTTGCTCCAGGGGAACTGACCTCTGTCATCTGGAGATCCATTGTAATAGCGGGAGAGGTATCACCTGGAGGCTGGTGACCACAGCCTTGGCATCTCTTTCCTGTCGTTAGCCTTGAGTAAATTGTTGTCCACTGTGTGAGACAGGATGCTAGACTAGATGAACCACTGGTCTGATCCAACCGGGCACTTCCTATGTTCTTACATTTATTCTGGCTTTTCACATAAAATGTCAGCCAGGTGGGAAGAGAGTTTATTTTGTTATAAATGTACCATAGGCCAGAAGGCTGGCTCTGAGCACTGTAGTAGAGCGAGCCATCTCTCAGCACTGCAGCAATTGCTGTTTCCCAGATATTTATTTATTTATTTATTTATTATTAAATTTATACCCCGCCCTCCCCGGATGGGCTCAGGGCAGCTAACAAATGAGGCACCTATGCCAAGATTAAACAGATAAAAACAGGATAAAACAAGAAATAAAACTATCATTCATATACAAAATACAAGTGCTCTAGATGTCCATATGTCCAGATTATCCAACATTATCCCTCAGATATCCAAGCAGGCTTCCATATATTTTCCTATGATATGCAGGAATTATACAAATATTCACAGATTATTGAACAGTATTAGTATCAAATTCTGGGTACAGATTAGGGTTGCCAGGTGTCTTCTGCCTGCTGGTGGGGGGATTTGGAGGGTATTCCAGGGGGTGGGCGGGGATGTTGGTGACATGCTTCTGGAAGTGACATCATCGTGCCAGTGACGTTGGGGCGATGCTGTACTTTTTGGACAAAACTCTATGGTAAAAGCAGCTACAAACCACAGAGTTTTGCCCCAAAAGTAGAGTGCTGCCCCCGATGGTGCCGACACGATGATGTCACTTCCAGAAGTGACATCGGCATGTTGTTGATGAAGCATGGGGATGGCTGTTTGGGGGTGGGGTTTCCCCGCTGACCAGCGATGTGCCAGAGCCTGCGAAATCAGGGGATCCCCCACCCCTACCTGGTGGCTGGCAAGCCTAGTACAGATGTTTTTTAAAAATATAGTTGCTGATAGTTCAGCAGCTATGACTGCAAAAGTCAAGAGAGAGTGTTGCTTAGTAGCTAGTGGATTGGGTTTGGATTCAGAAATTGTGATCCACATTCTGAACTTATGCACTCTTTGCTTAACCTCAGGTGAAAAATGCTCCTTCTCAGATTTAGTTCCCCCATAAATAAAATGGGAATAAATCAGAAAGTTTACAAGGGGGAATGTGAGGAAAAAACAAAATAGATGACCTTAATTTTTTAAAATTAATGACATGCATTCTGGTACAAATCATTTACCACAATGCAAACAGGACTATACTACCTAAGTGTGGTTAAAAAAGCTGGCTTTTTGTGTCAGAAGTTCAGCTGTGGACTGGAATACTATAGACTGGAGTGTGAATTAGGATGTTTAATTGATGGTGTATATGGTTTTTAAAGTTAAAATTCCACATGTCACAAATATTCTGCAGCCTGTTTAAGTAAAGGCAGTGTATATATCCTGTTAAGCAATCAGTATTCAATTGGCCACTTGTTTGTACCGTGAGATAAAATCAGGAGACAAATGCAGAGCATGAAAGATACCCGTAAAGAACATAGAATTAACATAAAATCATACCTCCCAGGGAGCAAAAGCATAGGGGTCTTTACAGTTTCTGTCCTTGCACTGGTTCCGAATGGCATGTGCAATGGCATGCACTGCAAGCATGGTGCTGTGGATAAATCCTGGTTCAATGTTGGCAATCAGAAACTCCTCTCTCCATTGCTGGCTACTTGTTATAGTGCGGTTCTGCATCAACATGTCTAAAGAGTAATTTGAAATGCACTTACTCAAGTCTTGATCATTTATATGTGAGCATGTTGACATAAGCAAGGTGTATTCCCTCAAGAACATGTTGTTTCCAATGGGGGTTGAATGTAGATTGCTCAAGAAGTCATGGAAGGATGACATGTTGCCACTTTTGAATGTAAATCCAACCACTTTCCCCAGACGACTGATATTTGGAATGGTGCTAATTTTGACCCCAGCTGACCAGTTATCACTTGCAATCCAGGTCTTATTTATGTTCCTCTCAATTGCTTTTCTGAAAAGTTTCATTACATGGAATTGCCTCAGAAAGACGACAATGACATTTACCCTGGTTTCCTTGACAATCGTCTCAAGAGCTTGATTAATTTTGCCATGAATGGTGCTATCTGAAAGATAAGCTGGCAACATTTCTTTAAATGCAATGCAGACATTGTTTGCCATGGCCTGCAACCCAAAGCTCTCCACAGCGAGGCGCCCAAAGTCATCATCCGTGGCTATGATTCCAATCCAGTTCCATCCTGACTTGTGGATCAATTGTGCCATTGCTTTGGTCTGATAGGAATCACTAGGCACAGTACGCAAAAAAGAAGGGAAGCGCACTTTGTCGCTAAGGATTTCAGCAGTTGATGCATGACTCACCTATGGGGTAGAAGAACATCCTTTATAGAAACAGAATAGTTCAGAGGAGACAACTGAGAGAGTCATTATAGTTCATAATTTAAGGGCTGAATTGTTTGCAACACCAAGTAAGCATCCTTATACTAATGCTGAAGTTGCCCCCGGAGTGCGGATATCTAAATCTGCACTTCGGGGGCACCTGGGGGGGAGGGAGAGGTTTGTGCACACGTGGGCCAGTCCCCACGTGTGCACAAAAATAAAAAAAGTTAAAAAAAATTTCGGGGGGATGTTTAAATCCCCCCGAAAGTGCAAGAGCGTCTCCTGCACGTGCGCAGGAGACGCTCTGTAACTGCCACTGCCGCTTGGGAGGGAAGCGGCAAGCAGGGGGGGGGGCAGAGCGGCGAGGGCCGA
>NW_015164666.1:1372476-1394746 GCF_001447785.1 Gekko japonicus | reverse complement strand
GGGGAACCAGCAGGATGGGGGGATACTTACCCCCTCCTGCTGCTTCCTCCTCTGCCTCCCTCCACCACCCCCACCACCCCCGCGAATATCGCGGGTCCCCACTTGTGATATGGAGTTGCCAAATGCCTGGGGAAAGGTATGTCTCATCCCTTTAATAGAGGCTTAATAGTATGCTACTTAGCAGGTGATTTTATTTACCTTCATGCCATGAAAAGTCTTAGCTGCCCATTTCTACACATTATGCCTCTATTAAAAGGATAGGACATTTCTCTCCAGGTCTGTTGGCAACTCCAAGCATTAACCCAACGCTGTTGAGAAGGGAAATGCCAGGATGGTTTTAACCTATCTTTCTATCTCATGGGACATTGTGATCTAGATGACCTTATGCTTTTGTCAGGAATAGGTTTGAGTGCACAGCGGCCCTTTACTGTGTTTCCTGAAGGCCCACTCTGGTCTCAGCCTGCATCCAAAGCTGCTCTGCTTGTTTGTCATTGAAACACCTTTGCTTCAGTTACTCCCCTCCCATGTCAACCTTGCACCATTTTTTAAACATGACACTATAACATAACACTATTTTAAGGTTTTAATACTATTTTAAAACAGTTTAACTATTTTTAACAACACTATTTTTTAACATTCAGCCATCCTTCCCTCCAGCAAAATACTCCTCAAAGTACT
This sequence comes from Gekko japonicus, assembly GCF_001447785.1. NCBI lineage: Eukaryota > Metazoa > Chordata > Lepidosauria > Squamata > Gekkonidae > Gekko > Gekko japonicus. Next base: position 1,394,068 of record NW_015164666.1, on the reverse strand, counting down.
CAAAGTGTATACATGCAGTGAAATAATTCTTTTTTTATATATAATATTTTTTATTGATTTTATGAGCTATATCCTACATTCTAAAGGTAAGGGTACAAGAGAAAGCCTATCACTAATTTACTAATCTAGCAGTGTTCATCTCAATTGCCTATGAAATGCCTCCGTAACAGAACTGGTAGGACAGACTCAAAAGAGGGATTTTCTGCACTAACTGAATTTCAGTTATATTTTATGGCTGACAGAAAGGGGTTTTTTTACCCCATAGTAAGACAAAATAATTGAAGGTAAATAGTCTTACCTTGTGAACACTATATTCTTGCTATGTGAATAATACTGTTTTCTTTCAGATAAAAACCTTTGAGTAGTAGGGCTGCAACCAGTGGGGAGGGGGCCTTATCAGGAGCAGCAGGAAGGCCCATCTGAAGTACAGCAACATGTGTATGTCACTGCCCACGTGACCCAGAAGTGATGTCATCACATCCGGGACATTGGGGAGACACTCTGATATTTGAACAAAAATTCTCTGGTAAATTTGGCTTCTACCACAGAGTGTTTGCCCAAATACCAGAGCATTGCCCTGATGTTCTGTATATTTATTTAATTATTACTTTGATTTTTACCCTGCCCTCCCTGCCAAGGCAGGCTCAGGGCGGCTTACATATGGAACCAATAGATAAAACAGCAATATAAATATCAATATAAAATACATGATAGAAATTTTAAAAACATTAGTATATCGATGGTGATGCGGGTATGGTAAAGTGCATTTAGAAACGTACATTCAACAGTATGTCCACTCTCGGCGGGCTCAGGTTGGCAGTAAAATCGGCACAGTGCAGCTCCTTACCGAAATGCCTGATGGAAGAGCCCTGTGGAACTGTGAGAGGTCCCGCTGGGCCCTGATCTCATCCAGAAGCTCATTCCAGTAGGTCGGCGCTGCCACAGAGAATGCCCTGGTCCTGGTCGATACCAACCTGGCATTCTTAGGGCCAGGGGGGCCAAGCAGTTTTGCGACCCTGATCGTAGTGCATGTGGGGAAAGGCGATCCCTCAGGTCACTTCCAGGTAATGTGGGCAGTGACACAGACACATCTCTGTACATCTGGTGGATCTCCCTCTTTTTCAGGGTAAATTCCCCCCACTGGCCAGCTGATCAGCAGCAGGGAGGTGGGGCCTGTCAGCAGGGGGCCCCACCTCCACCGGAGGTCTGGCAACCCTATTGAGCAGATTAAACATTTTCAAGCTACATTGTTAGGACTCCATAATTTCTCTGGAATAAGGGTGTCTGCCTTTTGTTCCTCCTGGGGCCTAAAGTACCCTGAGAGCTATTTTCTTTTTTAATCTGGCAAATGGCTTGGAGGAAAAAGTGCTAAACCATCCACCTTCTTCTCTAGTTTGCTGTGCTATATTTCCAGTATTATGGGCCCTCCTCTAAAGATTACATGCTGTATCTAGATTACAGATGCCACACAAGTATATCTGCCAGCCAAATATACTATGTTCAGCACTCATGATCAGACTGTGAACCAATCTCAGATATGTTTGGCGGGCAATGAACAACTTTAGTTCAGAAGCCGACTCCCAGTTGATCAGGGGGAATCATTTGGGGATTTACTTCTGATCCTCTGTCCTGGAAACGTTGCTGTTGTCTGGCCGTGTTAGGATACAGTGAAGTTTCTAGGGGGCCTTATTAGAAGCAGACTCCCAGCTGATTCCCCAGTCACTTGGGAATCAGCTTTTGACCCTCCCTACCCAAGAAATATCACTGCATTCCAGGATGGATGGCAGACTGCAATATTTTGGGATAGAGAGTGCATCAGATGATGATTCTGCTATTGATTCCCCCCCCCCAAAAAAAAACCCCTTAACTATGTACCAACCTTGCCTGGACACAGCAAATTTACCCAGAATGGGAGATGAAAACCTCACTTCAAGTTGATGCCTGCCATCAGCTGGAAGTCAGCTTCTGATCCCCTCCCCCCACAACTTTGTTGAGTCCCAGCAAGGCTGGACCCCTATGAAGTAAAGTCAATGAGAGATTAGAGTTTGACTCCCAGCTGATTGTGGAATCAACTGGTAAATTAGGCTGACAGTGAGTGAGTCACCCAAGACCACCCAGTAAGCTTTATGTTTGAGTCCCAAACCTGTTGGGACTCTGGGAGTTCCAGAAGTGGAGCTCAAAACATCCCCCCCCCCCCAAATAGCAGGATTGAGACTATGGCACAAAGGAAAGGCTGGTAAGGCTTCCCTCCTGCATTATTTTCTTGATCAGAGATGGCCCCACAGAGTTACTGCTAATCCCTGCCTGAGTGGGTGTTGGGTTTTTTTTTTTGGGGGGGGGTATTATGAATCTTCACTGTGCTCCTTGGTAGCTTATAACTGGGATAGCACAGTGAATCCTGACTTGCCACAGGATCAAATGAACAAACATTGGCACCACATAACCAGTAAAGAAGATGTAAAGACTTTGACAGAGTATGCTGATACATTAGTTCATCAGGCTGCAGGTGAAGGGGGTCACATGTTAGCATCCTCTCTAACCTGTTTTCCCTGTCCCTGATTGTAGAAAGCCAGCACAAAAGAGAAGTCTGGGATTACCCTTCCACCTGCTACCATTCCATGTACAGGGAGTTTTTATATTGAAGAGTATTTAACCGTAACCCCCTTACCGCAGGTCAAAAGTGGGACAACCTTAGGAGGAATGTAGCACCACCAACTTTTCCTGCATTAATGTACTGGCTTTGGCAGAAATGGAAATGAACCTGTTGACTGAGCTGGCTGTCCTGTCAATACCTACTTAGGAGTCAGACTCAGAGAATTTGGTGGAAGTTACTGACAAGAAAGCAGAAATAAGATTGGACTGGACCTAGTTTATTTCAGTATGTATTGTTTAAAAGTCTACAGGATCATATGTGCTGATTTTTTAAAAACGAGTGGTTAATGTACCGGCATGATACAGCCAATGTTAAGTCCCTTTAAATCAGTCCAACTCAAATCAGGGGGGCTTGCAAGTACTTAACTTTGGCCGGATCATGCCCATTGTAAAGAAGGCTTCAAATTGCATGCATTTTTTTCCAGTCATAGGTATTCAAAGAAACACCAGACAGCATTACAAATTCAGTATTCTGGGAATAATTAACTGGAATTTAAAATAATAGTCATAGGATTAAATTACAAAGAGGCCTTGGTATCTGGTTTCACAGACTTGACATCTAGAATAGAGTCCCAGTTCCTCACTCATAGGTTCCTGGCATGGGAGAGGACTAAGGGTTGTAGAGGGCAACTGCTTATGGCATGAATCCTGTAGGCCAGTCATGCTACCAACTGAGAATGAATGCCCTGCTCACCAGATCAGAACTGATTGGCTTGGGATAGGCACCCAAGATCATGGTAGGGTTGCCAGATCCTCCCTGGCCACAGGCAGAGGATGCAAGGGAAGGTTTACCAGATCCAGGTTGGGAAATTCCTAGAGATTTGGGGATGGAGCCTAGGGAGCTTGGGGTACAATGCCATACAGTCCACACGCCAAAGCATCCATTTTCTCCGGGGAACTGATCTCTGCAGGGGTCGTTTCATAGAAAAAGAGCTAGGGGAACTCATTAACATAACTTATTAGCATATCCCACACCCCCTGACATCACAGGAAGTGTGTCATAAGGCCACACCCCCTGATATCACCAGAAGTGTGTCATAAGGCCACACACACCGCCCCCAACGGTCCCGGCTGCCGCCGCCAGCCTTGCAGCTCCACTGCTGAGCCCCACGAGGAGCCCGTGGGTGGACCTGCAAGGCCGGCGGGAGTGCAAGGAAGCCCCGCGAAGGCCCTCCCTGGCCCCAGGCAGGCAGGGGTGGGGAGAGGCAGGGGGGAAGCAACTTACCCTCCCTCTTCTCCTGCCTCCTCCTGGCTGAATGAGGGCCGGAAGCGGGGTGGCCGGAAGCAGGGGGCGGGGCTTTGTCATGTGCCCCGCCCCCTGTACCTCACCCGGGGGAACTGCGATCCCCCGCGATCCCCCCCGAAATGACCTCTGGATCTCTGTAATCTGGAGATGAGCTGTAATTCCAGGGGACTCCCAGGTCCCACCTTGAGGCTGGCATCCCTAGCATGGTGGGAATTTTGAGCAGTTCATGCTGCTTACAGGTTTAATCTTCTGCCTAGGTGTCCAAGCTGGCAGGCCGGGGGGCGGGGTTCACTGTCAGCATAAATGTGGCCAGCAGTATTAGACTGTTGCTGCCCATGCAGTGCCAAATACATGGAAGTTGTAAGTGATCAAGTTCTGGCTTATTTCCTTACCCTTTATCTCCCTTCACACTCAGTTCCCCACTGAAATCAGAAGGGAGAAAATACGAAGCAAATGGAATAATCACAGCATAATCATGCTGTGAATTCATTTCCCTAGTGCTACTTCTTTCCTAGGCTCAGGCTGCTTTTATATGCCCATGAACCCAGTCTTTCCCTTTCACCATTATATTCACCTTCCAGTGATTTTATTAGAATATTCACGCTCTTACACCATTGTAAAGTCTGGTCCTATGGTTTAGAATGAAAAATAAATCCACTGTGGACTTACCTGCGGTATTAGCTGCAAATTCAATATCCTCGCAACCGACATGGATACTTCTGAATAAGTGGCACCTATGACAGCTTTTACTCTGGGCATATAGTCTGAATAGTTACATCTCAGTTCCACCAGATCTTTGGAAGCATTGAATTTGGAAAGTAGCCTGAGAGCTGCAGCCATCGCCCTAGTAACCTCTGCACAAGTATCGTAGATTTCATAGCCCAGCTTAATTCCAGGTAGGAGCGTAGAGTTGTTGATTATTTCAATAGCGTGTACCATTGCAAGACTCTGGAGAAACACCTGCACTTCAAAACTGTCAAGAAACATATAATTAAATTCGTAGCTATTTCACCACTGGACCATTCGCATGTTACAGAATTAGCTAGTATACTGCAGTGTACCAGTGGCGTTTCCTGTGACATGTGAGTGGGTACACAGTTTTCCCTACTGCTTGTATGTAGTCAGGACGAACTGCAGTTCCTTTTAAACATTTAGACCTGACACAAATGTATTAATAATCCTTGGTCCTCTAGGATGCTCCAACAAGAAAGTGCTCTTGGGAGGAAGGGGTTAGGGTGGCTCCGTGGGAACCTGGGGGTGCCTGTCTCCACGCAGCCCCACGGCTGAAAAAGGTGAAGGGACAAATAGATTTTCTAGTGTCAAAGGTTTGTCTGTTGTTAACTACATTTATTTATTTCATTTTTGTGTGTGTGTCTTGCTCCTTCCCCCAGGAGCTCAAGGTGGAATACGTGCTGCTCCCCCTCCCCATCTCCACTAGCACGAGATTGACAATGCATTTGAAACAGCCAGGTCTTCAAGTCTGAACAGCTTTTATGTGATGGATTAATCAACTTGCAGTGCCATCCTAAAGAGAGTCACACCCTTCTAAAGGAAAGGACTTCAAAGAACTTGTCATGCAGCTGTGTTCAGGACTGCCTTACAGTGCAATCCTCCTAAAAACACTTTCCTCGGAGTTAGCTCCACTGAACTCCTCGTAGCACAGCAATGCCTCTGGCCCAGCCCCAGCCCCCCCTGGGAAATTGGAAAGTCTACACCCTTGCTTGGGGGGGGGGATCTTAACTACAAAGGACAACTTTTAATTGCTGGGTTTGAATGGTAAGGGAACACTTGTTTATTTTTAAGTTTTGATTACAAAGAAAATGCTCAAAATGCCCTCTCTCTGAGCAGAAGCTTTTACTTATTGAGTTGTAGTCAGCTCTGTTGCACACAACCTCAAACATATTCGTGTAACTCAGAAAGTACCTACGGAAAGTCTTTGGTGCTATGAAAGTGTATTTATCTTATGTTGATTGATTAGTTGATTAAGCATTTAAAAGACAGATAGTTAATCAATTAAAAATTCTGGAACTGATGAGCAGCCCTAGCTAGAAGTGAGCAGCACTGTAACGTTAATACCTTTTTGGATTACTTACACAGCCATTTTAATAGTAGTTAAGCAACAAGGTTGAATCACTTCCTTCTAGGATTGTTGTATTAACCTAGGGGCTACACTTGAGTAAACAAGCACAGGGTGACAGTTTAAGTGCTCTCTGGATTTCATTTTTAAAATGTTGACACATATAAAGCAAACAGTAGGGATTCACATTGAAGTCTCCTTTCTCTTTGGCTTGCACAAAGAAAAAAGGAGATCCTTGTAGCACTGTTTGATTGCATTTTCCTAAAATTGCTTTAAACCTTCTGAGTTAGAATTTTGCAATGCAGTCCTAAACAGAGTTATACCCTTCTAAATTCATTGAAGTCGATGGGATTAGAAAGGTATAGCTCTACTTAGGACTGCACTGCAAGTCACTTAAGGATTTGGCACAATCAAAATGAGACGCTGAATAATATATTGTAGCCCAGATTACATGCTATATTCCAGTTATACAATATGCTTTATGCTATATTAATTTTCCATAGCAGCAAAATGCAGTTCTTACCTATCTGTAATAGAAATAACTGTAATGGGGTGAAAGCCAGTACAACATTTAGAATGTTTCTTCTTTTTTTCTTTTTTCTTTCTTTTTTTTGAGACAGCAATTCACTCCTACTTGGTTTTATAACATATGAGCAGGAGACCAAATTTTATCCTTGCATATCTATCAAAAATCCCCCACTGCCAATGCATTTCACGTAACCAATATATCAAACCATCCTCTAGAGAAACAGCAAAGATTTACGAACTCAGTAAATTTATAGATATTCCTCCTTTCATTTTCATGTCATCTTGCCATTTCATTCTTATTCCACAGTCTTTACTCACCCGGCACAATTGGCAATCACTGGTTTCAGGGGTTTTTCTTCAGAATGCAACATTTTCCCATGAATTGCAAACAAGCCTCCAATGACAATATCCCCGGGAGAGTTGGCACCCACAAAGTCATCAGGACTCCAGCAAGACTGGCTGATATTGAAGCAGATCAGCAAGATGGGCATCAGTAAACCAAATATTGCCATGATGTCTTCATTTCATTTGATCCTTAGCTGCCTTCAGTCAACTAAGCAGGCTGCACTGCCAACAACACAGTTCCTATTTCACCTGTAAACAGCACTGAGGAAAAGGCTTGCACTGGAAGCCAGTCACACCTTAACCAAAGGCTGGTTTACCAGCTCATACGGATCATACCCTTTAACTGGAGGAGTTAAAGGTGTGTGGGGGGAGCTTACAGGAAAGAGAGAGAGGGAGAAAATGTGATATTCAAATCAGTTCCATAAAGCAGGGATCCATACTTAAAATTCCTCTGACGGCCCTTCTAACATTTTTATTAACACAAGAGAGCTATGTCACATTAACTGTAGAAAAACATTTTTCTTGCTGTAATTCAGTCAATGTCTCATTGACAACACATTCTCTAATAACCTCTGTCTTTTCTCTGCACTCCATAGGGAGCTCTTCTCTTTTTCTCTCTCCATAAAGTTGTGTCTGTATCCCCCTGTTCGCTCTCATTCCTTTTCTCTCTGTCTCGTGATACCTTTCTCACTGCACACCATATGCACTTTCTCTCTGGATCATAACAGGCCAACATTCCCATGTTTAGAAACATCTTTTTGGTTGTTTTTCCAGCTAGCAGTCTCACTGCCACTCCACCTACTCCCTTTTCCTCTCTGCTTCATAGAGCACTCTCTTGGCATGCTGTGCCCTTACACCTCTGTCTGCTATTTATGGTTGCCAACTCTAGGTTGGGAAATTCCTGGAGATTTTGTGGTGGAGCCTGAGGAGGTGGGGTTTGGGGAGGGAAGGGAAGGGACCTCAGCCATGGGATAATGCCACAGAGTCCACCCTCCAAAGCAGCTGTTTTCTCTTTGTAAAGGTAAAGGTTCCCTTGCATGAAAGCCAGTCGAATCCGACTCTAGGGTTGCAGTGCTCATCTCCGTTTCAAAGCCGAAGAGCCAGCGCTGTCCGAAGACGTTTCCGTGGTCATGTGGCCGGCATGACTAAACACCAAGGCACACGGAACGCTGTTACCTTCCCACCGAAGTGGTACCTATTTATCTACTTGCAATTTCTTGCTTTCGAACTGCTAGGTTGGCAGGAGCTGGAACTAGAGACGGGAGCTCACTCCGTCATGCGGCAACTTGGGTCTTCTTTGTGTTGGCAACTGTGCTATCTCTTCTTTTTGCCCACCCACATTTCTTGGTACCCCATGGCACCATATTTCCTCCCTCCATACACAGTACTTTCTCTTGTCTCTGCACCACCACTGCCGCCGCCACCGCTACTATCATTACTACGACTTCTACTACGAGATTGGATTTATACTCCACCCTTCACTTGGAGTCTCAGAGCAGTTTACAATTTCCTTTCCCTTCCTCTCCCCACAAAAAAACACCCTATGAGGTAGGTGGGGCTGACAGAACTCTGAGAGAACTGCTCTTGAGAGAACAGCTCTCATATAACTTTGACTGACCCAAGGTCACCCAGCAGCTGCATGTGGAGGAGTAAGGAATCAAACCCGGTTCTCCAGATTAAAATCCACCGCTCTAGGTTACACCAAACTGGCTCTCAGTTGCTAGTGTTGCCAGGGGTGATTGTCACACCAGTGAGGGGATTGGGGGGGGGGTGAGAGTGGGCAGCAACATCCCCACTGTAATGACATCACACAGAAGTGACATCATCACATTGGTGATGTTGGGGGTGATGCTCTGCTTTTTGGGCAGACTCTGTGGTTAAGATTGGGCTCAGACCATAGAATTTTGCCCAAAAAGCAGACCATCACCGTGCAACATCACCAACACTATGATGTCACTTCTACGTGACATCATTGTGTTGGGGACATTGCTGTGCAATGTCACTGTTTGAGGGCAGGGCTTCCTCCACTGGCCAACTGCAAAAACAAAACAAACCCACTAAGACTGTGAGTGTGAGGACATCACTTCTGGGGAACTGGCAGAAGTCTGGGGTGCAGGTTGAGGGCATGGAGGGGTGCCACTTGGCGATAGCATGATATCACTTTTTGGGAAAACACAGAAATGATGTCATGCCTTGCTAGGTAAAAAGCCAATGAGTTTCCAGTGATTCCTAGAACATACTGACATCATTTCTGGTTTCCTTGGAAGTTACACCATGCCCTCAGCAACATCTGTTTTTATTTTTTTACTTATAATATTTGCACAACTATATATAGATAGATATATCCATATCTACATCTACACCTGGGTCTATCTTAGAAACAGTGAGATAAACCAACCATAAATAAATAAATAACAGTTCATTACATGCAAGAAGACAAGGAGAATATAAATATCGCATCAGATATAAAAGTCCTTACTAACAAGGGCAATGAAGCTTCCAATCATCCATGCTTTCTTTCATGTATTTCAGACAAGTCTTTGTACTTCAAATATAAGTGTTGCTCCTTTTGGCCCTCTGAGGCATCTAGGCTCCCAGCGACCGCCCCGAGTCTCTGCCTACTGCCACACCACTCACCCAGCTCTCCCAACACTCAGAGGGGGTTTCCTCTACTCCTTCCATATGCTGCCACCAACTGGTCATTTTAGGAATTACTAGCCAAGCTTTCCTGCTGCATTTTAGGAATTACTCCCAGCTTCCCTGCTGCATTGCTGTTCTAAGGCTCCATCTAATGCCCACAATTCCTGCTATCCAGTAACTGGTTACCACAGGGATAGCTTATTGTACTTGCACAGACCTGAGGAATTAGCAATTTAGCAACTGACCACCTCCCGTCCCCTGGTATATGGTTTAAATACTATGTTTGAATGGTGGAGGTCTACATGGTATAGAGAACCACCACCAGCATTTTAAAGAGTAAATAATTTATTAAAAACAAGAAGTCCATGTCTTGTCCCATTTTTGATCTGGAACCCATCAGTTAAAAGTCCATTAATTAATTTTTTGCATTCTGTTTCTCATAAATTCCTTTAATCCAATTCATAAATCTATGTCCACAATTTAAAAATTCTAATACTCTTTGTAGAAATGCCCAAGAAAGGTTGTCAAAAGCCTTTTCAGGATCTAAAAACATTAAGACTGCCCTTTCCTCCCTATTTTGTACAAACTCCATTGCGTCAATTATAAAATGGACATTTTCCTTCATATATCTCTTGGGAACAAAATCTGTCTGATCCTGATGGATTATCTTGGTTATACATTTCTTGAGCCTTTTTGCCACTGTTGAAGCAAAGAGTTTGTAATCCACATTTAACAATGATATGGGTCTATAAGATTGTGGTAGCATTGGATCATTTCCTTCCTTCAGAATCAATGTTATATGTGCCTCTTGCCATGATTGGGGTAATATTTTCTTATAACTTGTTTGATTCATGACTTTTTGAACTGGCAAAATTAGTTCTTCTTCGAAACATTTATATTACATACCCGTCAAGCCATCTGGACCCGGTGCTTTATCTTTTTTAAACATTGATTTTGCTTGTAAGATTTCTTGTATTGAAATGTTTTAATTCAGATTATCTCTGTCTTTCTTCACGAATTTTGGTATTAAAGTATCCTTGAGGTAGTCATTTAATCCTTCCTCAGTTAAATTCTCTTATAGAGATTTGTACAGACGAGAGTGAATTTTTCATGTATATCTTCCTCTTTATAGGAGATTTCATCTTGCTTTTTAACTCCAATTATTGATCTCCTTCCACTTTCTTTTCTTAAAAATGTGCCAAATAACGTCCAGGTTTGTTTGCATGTTCCAAATATTTTTGTTTAGTAAAACTTAATTCTTTCTGCATTTCTTCTATTTCCATCAAATTTAATTGATTTTTCAATTGTTTGATTGATTTCTCAGTGGTTTGATTTCCTTTTTTAAAAAGTTTTTAATGCCTTTTTATGCTTGTCTTCCAATATTTGGTTTTTTTCCTATTATTTTCGTTGTTCTTCCCATTTTTTTCCTTTCCTCTCCTATAAGCTTTGCTTGCCTCCCAAATAATTGTAATAGAAGCATCCTCTGTCATATTCAGTTTTTAAAAATTTTGTTAAGTCTTTTTTACATTTCTCAATTATATCTCGGAGCTGCGGTGGCTCAAGTGGTTAAGACGCTGAACTGCAGGCTGTGGAAGGTCAGTAGTTCAGCAGTTCGAGACCCGGGTGCCACAAGACAGAGTGAGCTCCCGTCTCTAGTTCCAGCTCCTGCCAACCTAGCAGTTCGAAAGCAAGAAATTGCAAGTAGATAAATAGGTACCACTTCAGTGGGAAGGTACCAGCGTTCCGTGCGCCTTGGTGTTAAGTCATGCCGGCCACATGACCACAGAAACGTCTTCGGACAGCACTGGCTCTTCGGCTTTGAAACGGAGATGAGCACCGCAACCCTTGAGTCGGATTCGACTGGCTTTCGAGCAAGGGAACCTTTACCTTTTTAATTATATCTCTCTGGAGTAGAACATCATTGTTTAGTCTCCATCTTCTTTTTCCCAGACTTCTTCCTTGCCAGAATATGAGTAATGGGCTGTGATCTGCAAATATCTTCAGTTGAATCTCAGCACTCTTCCAAGTTCATAAGTAAAGTTTTGGACATCCAACACATGTCGATTCTAGTATAAGTCTGATGTCTGTCAGAGTAAAAAGTATAGTTTCTGGATTTTGGGTTAATTGTTCTCCAAGCATCAATCAAGTGCAGGAACTCCATATATCGTAAGACATTCTTGGAAAGCCTGCTTCCTTTTGTCTTCTTAGCTTTATCCTTTGAAGGGTCCAAAACTGCATTCATGTCTCCAGGAATCATAATCTCACCTTCTTGAAAGTCTAATAACTTTTGAAAAAACTTCTTGAATTTTTCTTTAGCATTATTTAAAGCATATAGTGATACAAGTATGTAATTCTTGCCATCAAGAAGTCTAATTTTCAGCATTATGTATCTCCCTTCAACATATTTCAGTTCTTCTATAACATTGATTCACTGATTTGTTATATAAAGTGCTACACCTTTTTTCTTCACTTTTGTAGAAGATGCATATACTATGCCCAATTTTTAAATCTTTAAAATATGTTCATGTTGTTTCTTTATATGAGTTTCTTATAGACAGACAATGTCTGCTTTTTTAAATAAATTAAATCTTTTAGATCATTTTATAGGGGAATTTTAAGCCACTGATGTTTATTGATATCACATTCAGATTATCCATTTTATTATAATGCTGCTGCTTGGATAGAAATACATACTGGATAGAAATACATATGGAAATGGATAGACAGAAATACATACTAGATAGAAATACATACTGAAATGGATAGAAATACATACTGAAATGCAGAAAATCTTGAATTTAAAATTTCCCATGAAACCTCAGACTATGCTATTAGGAATCTTACCATCTAATATAAATAGATTTGAGCATGAGCTGTTTTGATATATGTTAACCGCAGCATGACTGGTATTTGCAACCAAGTGGAAGTCTGAAATCTGCTCAAATCATAAGAACTGGAGAGACAGAATGGAAGAATATGTTGTTATGGCAAAAATGATGAACTATGTATATAAAAAGCTGATCATCGAATTTGAGAATAAGTGGGAAGATTTTTATAATTACTACAGATATACTACCTAGATTAGATAAAGCTGTTAGAGGTGTTACAAAGAAATTTAAATTGATTGATACTCAAAATTGTATAATCATATTAATGTAGTTATATTGAGCAATCTTTTATAGTTACATATTTACTAGTTATTATATGATAGTATAAAAATTGTATAAATACACTTAATTTTTTTTTACTTTTCTCTTATGTTCCTTGTCTATATGCTTTCTTAACTAGTCCTATAGATAGGAAATAATGGAAATATATATGGAAATATATTATTTCAAAGTATTGATTATCTTACCATATTTTGATTTGTCATGTTATTTTTTCATGTTTTATATTCTTAAATTATGCAATGTCCTTAAAATGTGTTTAATAAATGATGTTTTATGCTTCTAACTTTCCATTTTGTCCCTTTTTATTCTGTACCCCTTTAAATGGTAAAATATTTTTTAAGAAGTCCACACACACACTTTCTGTGCAAGAAAGGATTCAGCAAGGAATATGAAGGAAAGATCTAAATCCTCTGTCCTTCAGCCCTACACACATCCTTGTTAATCTTCTTCCAACAAAGGCTCTTTATCTTGGAAGTTAGTTTGCTAAAAGCTTCCTACTACCATGGAGTTTTTGTCCAGGAAGTAAGCCCTTTGTCAGCCCCGCAGGGCAATTGCAGCCATCAAAATGGAGCTTAGGTAAGAGCTCCTTCTTCTAGATCCCTTCCAATCCGGCTCCCACCCAGGACACAGGACGGAGATGGCATTGGTCGCTCTTACAGACGACCTCCAGAGGCATCTGGATCAGGGCGGTTCAGTGGTACTGCTGTTGTTGGACCTGTCAGCTGCGTTCAACACGGTCGACCACCAGATGCTAACCCACTGCCTCGCCGATGTGAGGGTCCAGGGGCTTGCCTTGCAATGGCTTGCTTCCTTTCTTCAGGGTTGGGGACAAAGGGTGGTGCTAGGGGAACAGCAGTCCAGAAGACACATGCTTGAGTGCGGAGTCCCTTAAGGGGCAGTGCTTTCCTCTATGTTATTTAACATCTACATGCACCCCCTTGCCCAGATTGCTCGGAGGTATGGGCTGGGATGTCACCAGTACGCTGATGACACCCAGCTCTATCTGATGTTGGGCGGCCAGTCGGACTCCAGACCGGAAGATCTGGACTGGGCACTGCAAGCCATGGCTGGTTGGCTTAGACTGAGCCAGCTGAAGCTGAACCCGACAAAGACAGAGGTCCTGTGTCTGAGTCGGGGCGGTTTGGGGGTAGGGATCCAACCTTCAGTGGGGCACCATTAGTGCCAGCACCAGTGGTTAGGAGTCTGGGAGGGCTCCTGGATACCTCCTTAACAATGGAGGCCCAGGTAGCAGCCCCTGCTAAGTCAGCCTTTTACCACCTTCGGCTGATTCGGCAGTTGGTTCCCTTCCTCGACCGCGATGACCTGGCTACAGTGACTACTCTACTGTAACGCTTTCTACATGGGGCTGCCCTTGTTGCAAATCCAGAAGCTGCAGCTAGTGCAGAATGCCGCAGCCAGGCTTCTGATGGGCCTTCCTAGATGGGAACACATGCAGCCTGCACTGAAGGCACTGCACTGGCTGCCAATAGCATACCAAATTCGCTTCAAGGTGCTGGTACTCACCTTTAAAGCCCTATATGGCCAGGGTCCGACATACCTGAGGGACTGTCTTTCCCCATATATACCCCAGAGAGCACTATGGTCGGGGTCACAACATCGATTTACCCTCCCAGGTCCTAAGGACACCAGGCTCACTTCTACTAGGGCCAGGGCCTTTTCACTGGTGGCTCCATACTGGTAGAATGAGCTCCCGGAAGAGATCAGGGCCCTGCGGGATCTTCTACAGTTCCGCAGGGCCTGCAAGACGGAGCTCTTCCACCAGACTTTCAATTAGTAGCCACCTTCACCACTACCACCAGCATCTGTGGTTATGGGCCGGCCCCAGCTTTGAGACCGAGCCATACCATCGCGTGACCCCAGAAGATTACTTAGTCTGAAATTGTTTGCTTTTACATCATATAGCTCACCATCTCAATTAGTGATGGAATGTTTAGTACCACTAGCATTTTATGATTACCTGAATGTTTTAAAATGTTTTAAATGTTTTTATGTGGATTTTATGGCACCTTGTACCAATTACTGTAAGCCGCCCTGAGCCTGTTCGCGGGGAGGGCAGGATACAAATGGAATTAAAACTAATAAATAATAGATGAAATCAGCCCACAACAGACCTGCAAAATGGCCCCCTGCCTCTGTGCCAAGGGATTTTATCTCTTCTGTTTTCCCCACCCCCTTGTAGATCAAAACATTCTTTTCTGAACTCTCCAGAAAGATACACTCTAGCCTCTTGCACCCCCAAGTATATGCATCAACTTCTATGTGTCTTATTCCAGCTAAGAAGTGAGCTGGCCATTTCATTGTCCTGGGCCAGACAGCCATTAGCATTTCTGAAGCTTTGATGGCTGACACTTGAGTGTTACTTGGGAGCATCTGACTTTCTCCTTTCTGCTGGTCTTCCAGAAGGGCACAGAGAAAGCTTTTAAAACTAACTGTGCAGCTTTCATCAAGCCCAAATCCCAAACTAAAAAGATGTCTTCATGACATTATTTTTCTCTTGCTAGGCACAGGAGTGGCAACAGGGACCTGGGAAACCTATTTTGGACCCCTGTGTTAAACTAACTCCATGGGAGCCACTGCTATATGGAACCTCTTTCACTGCTTGGGTAAAAGAAGACAAATCAGCTCTTGGGGAAGGTGTCATACTCAGGACCGGCCCGAGTTTTTTTTGCACACTAGGCGAGGCTAGCTTGTGGCATCCCCCCCCAGATGAGGCTACCTTGTGGCAACTCCCCCTAATCTGGCAGGGGTCCAGATGTACTCTCCAGTCAGAGTTTGGGGTGGATGAGGAGTGATGTTTAAAGTTGGTTTTGGTCCAAAACACTTCTCTCCGGGCAGTGTTCTGCGGATGTAGCTGGCACCTGTGGGGCAAAGAGAGTCAGCTTGAAATCAGGGGGCAACCCGGGGTGCGGAATCAGTGGCAGTTCTGCCGCCTGCCCCTCCTCTGCATGTGTACTCCTCCCCTTCACACTCTTTTGAGAGGGGGACCCGAGAGCGACCCAAGAGAGCTCCTGCCCTGCCACAGACTGGGCTCACCATTCAGGCGCCTCCGGATTCTGGGCTCGAGGGGGCAGCTCTGAGCAGGACCCTGGGGGTGGGTTCACTGTCCTCTCTCCTGGGCAGGGCCGTCGCTGCCCAGAGGAGCCGGGGGGGGAGAGACCTGCTGGGAACTCAAGCATCTCCCACGGGGCAGGGTAGTGGGTTTCCAGGAAGCCTCCTGGCGAATGCTCACGCAGCAGCCCTTTCCTGCAAAGGGACCCAGAAGCACCTAGTGCCCGGGAAGGAGCGTTCCCGAGGCAGCCGTTGGTGCTCTGCAGCAACTAGGTAGTGCAGAGGTGAGGCTGACCAGAGTCTCTGAGCGGAAGCCTTACACACACCCTGCTGGTGGTCTCTAAGGGGCGACCTGACTCGAACCTGGCTGGTCAAGGAGGACCCAGTGGCCCAGCAGTGAACTTGTGGCCATTCTGTGCAAGCCCTGAGGAGGGGTGGAAGAGTGAAGCAGAACGTCCCTCCTTCTCCTCCTTCTGCCAATCACAAGTCTTTCCAGAGGGCAAGTGGTCCTGCTTGGAAACAGCCACCACTTGGCACCCCAAGGAGCAGACCCAGAACCAACAGTGTTCTGGAAACATTATGCCAATCTCTTTTGTCACCTTCTCGGAGAACGAGAGTTGAATTTTGCCAAGCAGGTTTTTATGCACGGTGTTGTTGCTTTACCAGCGCTGTACTGGAGAGGAAACGAGAGACCCAGTCTGGAGCAGGTGCCCAGAAAGCCATGCTGGGGGCAGGCGGGTGGCAGTAGCGGCCTCGTTGCGCCCCTCGGAGATCTGCGCTTTAGGCCGTCGCCCTAGTTGGCCTAGTGGAAGAGCCGGCCTTGGCCGTACTGCAACTCCTGACCATGCAAGCATCTCCCTTTTCGGAATTATGACATGGTTAGGAGCTGCCTTATGAGCTTCTTGCACCTGCCCTGGGGGCTCCTTATATTACCTTTGAGGGGAGAAAGGAAGCTGCACTGCAGTGGTCCCTGTATTATCTCTGTACTATAAGAAAAACAGCTAGATTTGAGGATCTCCATTCCTACTATGTAAGAAAATAAAAACCTTAAGATGCTCTCACAAGTAGATAGGAATGTGCTGTTATTTCCATAGCTGTTATTAAAAAAAGAGGGTGCTACAATCCATTTTATGGGCTTTAGATTGTGCAGGCTATAGGGATTCCGGGTTCCTGCTCGAAGCAGGGGATATTCCCCCTCAAGCTCCCACTGTCTGCCACCACACTGGTGGCCTGCAGGGAAAAACATAGTTAAAAAAAATATCACCATTGTTATATCACTTCCTGGGAAAACCCAGAAATGATGTCCCTCTGCGCTAGCATACTACAGCAGAAAAGCTTGTGCGTTTGTGTGTATGTGTGTGTGAGAGAGAGAGAGAGCGAGAGAGAGAGAGCGAGAGCGCATTCATATGTATGAGAACATGTATAATATTCCAAGGCATATTTTTAACACTTTAAAACTGTTATTGCAAAATGTGGATCTGGTGGATTATGTGGGATTAATCCAAATTTCCCCTTTTGTCTTTAAAATTAAAGATAACAAC
This sequence comes from Gekko japonicus, assembly GCF_001447785.1. Lineage (NCBI taxonomy): Eukaryota > Metazoa > Chordata > Lepidosauria > Squamata > Gekkonidae > Gekko > Gekko japonicus. Next base: position 1,376,800 of record NW_015164666.1, on the reverse strand, counting down.
CAATCTCAGAATTCCTGCATGCTTCATTCTAGTTCCAAATTAACATTTCCATGATATATCTACGGCAGCATCTTCCTCTAAGAGATGAATGAAGAAGCTGGGGGGGGGGGGAATAAGTTTGAAAATTATATGAGAATGCTGAATGTTGTTCCATAGGGAACAAATACCTCATGTTTCAAGTGATGCAGAGATCTAAACAATAAGAATGTTTACTATAATTTCTACTTCATTAGTAGTACAGTTAGCATTACCAGGCTGCAGCCAGTGACTCCCTGGAACAATTAGGGGGCAGGGATTGGAACACCAGTTTACTGACATAAATTCTGGTAAAAAACACAGGTCATGTAATGGGAAGCCCTAGAATTTACAAAAACTCTGGGGAGATAGATCAAGATGGGTAGCAGTCTTTGGCGCCCCGTGGCTAGGAACCCTTCACAAGGGTTCCAGGGGAGTGTGTACAATTGCACCCCCTCTCCATCCGCCGGTTCACGGAGATCCTGAGCAGCATGTCCGCCATTAGAGCGCCAAAACTGGAAGCCCCCTGGAGGACATCTGAGGGAAGCTGAATCTAATAGGTGATTTTAGGGCTGGGGTCTTTCTGTTGTTTTACATTTGCTGTAATATGTGATTTTATGGTTTTTTATGATTAGGAAGATTTAAGGCCACCCTTTAAATAATTTGTATGGTTTTTATCAGTTTGGTTTTATCTGTTTAGTCTGATTTTATATGGGGCTTTAGTTTTACAGTTTTAGGCTTCTGCTATTGATTATGATCACTGTTTGACTTAATTTTTAAATTTTTACACTTCATCAACTGCCTTAGTAATTTGTGGGAGGCTGGAGTAGAAATATACTAAATGTATAAATAAACAGGTATTCCATTAAAATGTATACACTATATACACCTCTTCATAATAAACATTAGCCTAAATTGGTCTTTAACGCGTTAACATTTCAGGTTGCTGTCTGTTTTGTCAAATTGCCAAACCTGAATGAAGAGACTAAAGTCAAACAGTGTTGATCAAGCAATGGTGTGTGTGTGACTTTAAAATGTTGCATTCTTGAGTGGTAGGAATCTGGAGCTGATATATAACTTTCTCCCTCGCTCATAAAGCACTAAACAGGATGCACTTGAAGTATCATGTTTCAACTTCTGTACTTTGTTTTTCTATTTTGCTTTCTATTTGAGAAACAAACTTAATTCCTAGTTGCTTTTTTCTTGCACTTGCTACCAGTAGAACTGGCTTTATATCACTTTAGCAATCATGGTTTTCCCCAAGTAATCCTGAAAATTGTAATGTAGTAAGGTGTGGAGCATTCACTGTTAGCCCCACCCTCAAAACAATTCCCAGTGTTCCCAGGGAAAGCATACAACTCTTAAACCAATTTAAATCCCTAATGTTGGCATCTCATAGGACTCTGTTTTATGATCTGTTATTTACTATTATGAGCCACAAAATCCCTTCTTCCTTTAGTGGACATAGTCAATACTTAGACATTTCCAATCCAACATAGCATTGCTCAGATAAGGGTCTGAAGGCCTCTGAGTTCTCCAAGGACCACACATCCAACCACCTTGCTGGACTGGGTGGTGAGGGAAAACTTGCCTACCTTTAGAGTACTGCTTGCTATGGTCTACCACCTGAGGTAGTGATCAGGTGGCAGAGGAGGCTGCCATTGCCTGCAATCTTTCACAAGAGTCCACAGGTTTTACAAGGGGATGGAAGTCTCCACAATGCATACATAGCTTGCTGTATGCACTTTGAAAAGGGAAAAAAGCTGGGAGTTAGCGGACAAGGACATGCTCTGCATCCCAACCAGACAAGCATCATAGAAGAGTAAGGAACAGTCTTGAGGCAGAGGGGCAGTTTAGCAAGTGGTGGGGACTAGCAAGGGAGGAGGGAAGGGCCAGTGGGTCCATCAGCATTTTAAAATGAAATGTAAATCCTCAAACTTGTAAGGCCTGAGAACTGTTAGAATATACAAGGTCTATCGTGCAGTCTTATGAAGATCAGAAGATCACCCTGCAGGGGGACAGCTGAAGGACTGCTGGTTAGCATAGTTAGGTTAAGGACCTCCCACATTTTCAAATTTTGTCCTTCCTGTCTCCTGAGCTCTTCTGGAGACTTGCTGCTCCTGTAGAGCTTCCTGTTGTTCTTTGTTTCTCCTTCAGCAGTTAGGTTAGATCGTTAAGGTTCTCTCTCTTCTATGTTCTATAACAGCTTGTTCTTCTTTAATAAACCTACTTATTTTTCTCTAAACAGTCAGTGCTCCACTTCCTTTGCATATTTAAACTCTGCCAACAAGAACTACTGATCATATCCAAATGTAAACTTCAGAAACTAGCCAATGGCAGATTCCAGGGGAACTGTTTTTGACTTGCATTTGGTCTCCCATTGAATTTTCTGATATCAATTTTAAGTTGGTATTTAAGAGTTATTCCTCATGCGACTAAGTGCACAATTTACATGGTGGTCTGTCCGTGTGGGCTGAGGTATATCGGAGAATCAATGAGAGCGATTAAAACTCGCATATCAGAGCATAAATCCAAAATTAAAAATGCACATCTGGAAGCTCCCCTCGTAGACCATTTTGTTTCTAAAGGACATAGATATGATGACTTTAAATTTGTAGTTCTAGAAGTCATTAAATCTAATAAATATGACAGAAAGGATATACGTAAGGTCCTTTTGAAGAGAGAAGCATTCTGGATATACAGATTAAACACCATACATTCACATGGTCTGAATGCATCTTTAGATCTGAGTTGTTTTCTATAAATCCTATTCTTTAGTGTTTCAGTGTTAGGACACCCAGCTATTGTTCAGTTTTTATGTAAGTTGATTCTGGAGCTATCCATGATTGTGTGAACTCAATATAAGTTAGGAACCACCAACACCTGGTTAACACATAAGCTTTATTCTGTTTGAGAGATGTTCTTCTCCATTACTTATGCAATGAAATAGGTGATAAATAGGTTTGAACATTTTCTTTTTCACATAGGCTTTGCTTCTATACAATTATACTTAGTTATCCAGTCTGGTTTCATTGCTTTGCTATATTTTTTAGAAACTATTGAACTCCATGTGAATTGGGCAGCTTTTCCATTGAAGTGCAATTTTTCATATATCATCAAGTAAGGCTTTGCACCAATTCTATGTTATTTTGATGTACAATTACCATGATGTAAGTATTGATGTTGACATATATATTATATTATTTATAAGCTTATAGACTCTTGGTTAGAAGAAGACGTTTGTTGAAACGGCATCGCATTCCGGAGACCACCGTCCCGTCGTTGTCATCTTCTATCTTTATGTATCTGAACTTATTCATTTGAATGTATTATTATCACTTTTGTACATTTCATATTTATAACTTTACGGTTTCCATTAAAGAAATATTGAGCGCACTGTGTACAGTTCCACAGGTTGGAATCTGTGGACACCAAAATCATTTTAGAAAACAATTTGGCCATTTTAAATGGTGCAAAGAGGCCCATGGCACAGTAGGACCAGGGGATCTTGTTCCTCCCTACGCCTTTTCAAGTTCCAAATCAGTCATGTGGTGGTTGTTCTGGCACTTGAGAAGGCATGTAAGGTGAAACAAAATTGCCTGGTCCTGCTGCACCATGGGCCCTCGCGGCATTTTTAAATGGCCAGATTTGTGTCTAAAATGGCATTGATATCCATGGATCACAACCATTTTTTTAATGCCCTAACATCTAGTTTGGCCCTAACTTGCCCTTAGAGAGAGCAAGAGTAATAGCAGAGAGAGTAGAGAGAGTAGTAGCAGAACAACTCAAGGTCTTGCTAAACAACTTGTCTGCCCTAGATGACAATCAATCTAGTCCATTGCAATGTTTATTGTATGCAACACCTTCCTTTTACTGCAGGGTATTCTACCTCTGTAACCTACTTTCCACATTTTGCATTTTGTCATGTCATGCTGCTGCCTAGGCAGTTCTTTTTTCCATTGTTTTTACTGTCTTTGTCTGCATTGTTTTCCAGTTCTATAATCGTAGTCCTACTCAGAGGTCATTTTGGGGGGGAACGCGGGGGTACGCAGTTCTCCCGGGTGAGGTGCAGGGGGGTGAGGCACATGACGAAGCCCCGCCCCCTGCTTCCGGCTGCCCCGCTTCCAGCTCTCATTCAGCCAGGAGGAGGCAGGAGAAGAGGGAGGGTAAGTTGCTTCCTCCCTGCCTCTCCCCACCCCTGCCTGCCTGGGGCCAGGGAGGGCCTTGGCGGGGCTTCCTCGCACGCCTGCTGGCCTTGCAGGTCCACCGCCGGGCCCCTGATGTCAGGGGGTGTGGCATATGCTAATGA
>NW_015164666.1:1368827-1372302 GCF_001447785.1 Gekko japonicus | reverse complement strand
CCCCCTGCTTCCGGCCGCCCCGCTTCCAGCTCTCATTCAGCCAGGAGGAGGCAGGAGAAGAGGGAGGGTAAGTTGCTTCCTCCCCGCCTCTCCCCACCCCTGCCTGCCTGGGGCCAGGGAGGGCCTTGGCGGGGCTTCCTCGCACGCCTGCTGGCCTTGCAGGTCCACCGCCGGGCCCCTGATGTCAGGGGGTGTGGCATATGCTAATGACTAATGCTAATGAATTCCCCTAGCTCTTTTTCTACGAAATGACCCCTGGTCCTACTACAGTGTTTAGTGGAGGTCCTTTCTGTTTGATTTAATGTTTTTTTTTTAAATTTTGTCATCTTAGTGAGAAAGATGGGATATAATTGAAGCAATTTAAAAAAATTACATTTTTATTGACAAATTTGATTTGACTTTATAAACACTTTAAAATATTCATTTAAATTAACATAAAGGCTTTGTCTAGTAGCTAAACTGGTATCTCACATTTGTTAGCTTTTTACTTAAAATGGAATTAAAACACATTAACATGAAAAGTATCTATTCTAGTTGGTGACAGCCATTTCACAAAGCCAACTATCCCTTCATAGTCACTATGATAATTTTTAAAAAAAATTAAGTTTCCAAAAAGTAACAACCAGTAACAACCATTACAACTTATAACCAATTTCAAATAATAAAAAAGAACAGCAAGGGTGAACAACAATTAACAACAGTAGTAAAAAAGAAAATCTCAAGGTACTGCTGCAGAAAATTCTAAAGGTAACAAATAATGATAACAGCATAAATTTAAAACATAGAAAAGAAGTCTTCCAACTATGATAAAATAATGAACTTAATGACTCAGTATGCAGGAAACACCAAGACAGAAGGATGTGTGTGAATAAAGGAAAGAATAAAGTCAGGTGATGGTAATAATACGTGTGCATTTATGAGTCCAAGCAAAAGTCCAAGTGTGGTGCTAAAAACAGCCACCAAAATCATACCCCCACTACCTTTCCCAAGCTACTATGGGGAAATGAATGAATGAATGTTGGAGAACTCAAAAAGTCACTACATTCTCATTTTCTCTTGTCAACAAACAAGCAGGTCATCTCTCTACACATTTTATACGTTATTATAACCGCCCCAATCACAAGCTTCCATAAGCATCACTAAAGCACAGAAGCACGGTTATTGCTAGAGTTGTCATTGCATGGTAACTCTGACTGTACACCTTTAGCCACACAAGTATCTTATGAGACTGGTGCTCTTTCTTTTCCTTGAGAGGTATGGTAAAGATTCCATTACATGTTCTTTTTCTATTTATTTAGAACATTTTATGCTGTCATTTTATGGGAGCCTACCCAAGGCAGCTTACAAAGTAAAACATAATAAAACCAAAACATTAAAAGCTGTTAAAATCCAGCATTAAAAACCCAGCCACAGCTAGAGTTGCCGATCTTCAGATGGGGCCTGGCATTCTCCTGGAATTTCAACTGATCTCCAGATTACACAGATCAGTTCCCCTGGAGGAAATGGCAGCTTCCAGGGACAGATGTCATGGCATCACATCCTTGCTTAGCTCTCTCCCCTCCCCCAAATCCTGCCCTCCTTAGGCACTGCCCCCAAATCTCCGTGAATTTCCCAAGCCAGCATTGGTAACTGTAGCCTCAGCATAAGAACATAGACTATAAAACTAACAGCTGATCAGCTTAACACTTCCCAGACTAAAAACATACAAAAATTGTGTTAAAAATCAACCTTTTAATGAAGATCCTGGGTGAGCAAAGAAATGTTCTGCCCGGTCACCTGAAAGACCGCCACGAAGACACCAGGCCAGCCTCAAGGGAAAGGGCAATTCCACCCACTAGGTGCTCCTCCTGAAAAAGTCCTGCCTTATTCTATTATGTGATTCAATTGCTGCCTGAAATGTATAAAATGTTTCACAATTTTCAAAACTTGCAAGATTGTTAGGATGAGGGTCATATTTGGGGTCACACTTGCTTAGTGGCCGGTAAGAGCTGGAAATCCTGTTTTGGCTAAAGCTAGGTACCTTTAAATAGAATGATAAGCTTTAGATAAGAAAATCCTTGGGCTTTTACATTGGAAACGCACGTTGACAGAATAAACATAACACATAATTGGTACATAATTTGCTGTTGTTTATAAAAACACCATGAATTCATGTGAAGAATAACCTTATGCATACTTCAGCAGTTTCAGCAGGAGGATAAAGCTAAGAAAGCAGTGATTGAATTAACATATAGGTTCATATCTATGTATATAGGTGTGTTTGTGTCTACCTATTGGGAATCCATTACTGTTTTGCTTAAATGCCCCATTGGTTAGTCTTGATTTCCTGAATTTCCTTTAATTTTTTTAATTAGTTGGATCACATACTTTAAATTATTATTTGTATGTTTAATACAGATTGATTTCATTTAAATGAGAAACAATAGGTAATGGTAAAGTCCAACAGCCAATGGGACAGTCCTTGAATAAAGGGAAGCCAAGTTTTGCTTACAAAATGAGTAGGTAGAAAGACCCTAGGAACTCAATGCATGAATACAAAACTTATACATAGGGATCAGTGATGGACCCAGCACAGAAGTCATATAGGCTAGGGTCCTGTGACACTCGCTCCTTGAAAAAAATTGATCTTGTGCATGTGGGAGCACAAGAGGCAGAGGAAGAGAGTGCTGCAGCAGCTGAAGAGAACGACAAGGGGAACGATGTCATAGGATCCAAGCCATAGTCTACTCAATGTAAAGAACTATGCTGGCCCAGAGTTCTGCCATGCTTGTTCCTACTTCTACCTTGTTCCTGCTTCTATAGTCACTAGTTCTCAAGTTTCCTATTCTAGCATTAAATCTGTATCAGGTGGATACAGGCTAAATCTAAAGGTCTGCATACTTCCTTGTGAAACTACCCAACTGGGAGGTGTGCAGGGTCCAGTGAGGGTTGGGACAATGGGAAGGGAGCCACAGCAGCCACAGCATTGGCAGTGGTGATGGTGAGGAGTGGGGGGAGAAGCTTCAGGAGACCAAGATCAGGAGCCATGCTGAGCCTGTCAGAGTTGTTGCTTATGGGAGGGGGGAGAGTCACGGGGGTCCCAAGGATGGCAGTGGAGATGGAAGAGGTAATTAAGATGGGGAGAGAGATTCCCCCTTGTGAATATCATGGGTCCCCATTTATCTATATACTAATAGCCAAGAGGCCCCCTCTGTGCAGATATCTAAATCTGCACATCGGGGGCACTTGGGGGACAGAGAGATTTTCCTGCACACTTGGGACAGTCCCCAGGTGTGCAGAAAAATCTGAAAAGTTTTAAAAACTGTACGGGGGATACTTAAAACCCCCCCCCCAAAGTAAAAGAGCATACCCTGCACATGTGCAGAGAACTCTCTGGCCATGGGGGGAGGCTCAGGGCTTGCTGCCGGTGCTGGGGGGGCTGCAGGAGAAGGCTCAGTGGGCCCAGCGGCTGGGAGCCACTCAGGCCTCACCACCA
>NW_015164666.1:1355999-1368802 GCF_001447785.1 Gekko japonicus | reverse complement strand
GCTGGACGCTGTGCAGGCCTTGCCATTGGTGCCAGGGGGATTGGGGGGGGGAATTGGCAGGCCTGGGACTCGCCATCGAGGTGGGGGATGGGGAAGAAGGATTGGCGGGCCATTAGGGTTGCCAAGTTGCAGCGGGGGATTGTAGGTCTTCACAGAATCCTTGCCGTGGGGACAGCGAGACGCGTTGCACCTGCCGTCACCAGGATCTAATGCTACGCGTCGCTCTGGCATCGGGGCTCTAAACAGCGCCATTGCCAGAGCGACGTATAGCGTCATGTCCTGGCGACAGCGGTGCAACGCGTCTCGCCGTCCCCGCGGCAACGATTCTGTGAAGACCTACAATCCCCCACCGTGATTTGGTGAGATTTGGCAGGCCTACTCACCACAGGTGCTGGGGGGCGGGGGAGAAGGGGAGAAGGCTCCCCTGTGGCTGCTTCCTCCTCCACGTGGAGCTCCTTCTCCCCCCCCCTCCTGCGAGTATCACGGGTCCCTGCTTCTTGTATGTTTTAATAGCCAAATTGGCCAAATCTGAGGATACTTAATTCCAGTGATTGGGACTGCGAACGGGCAAGACAGATCTTTCTACAAACCTGAGAAATGCCCCAAGTTTGCAGAAAAATGTGAAATCTAAAAAAACCCCAAAACATTGGGGGAGTTAAAAAAAATCCCAACATGGTAAAATAAGCACCTATAGCTTTAAGTAAGAGATTCCCTCAGTGGCTGTTGCTAGGCTCCCATGGCATTCCAGGCTTGGTTTTGTCAGTAAAAGTCAGGAGGTGGGCACAGGGTCCTTTTCAGGGCTGTTTTGGCCTTTGAGAGAAGACTAATTGGGGCCAGGCCTGGATACGGTTGTCGGATCAAGCTTGGGAAATTTTGGGAGATTTTGTGTCTGGGGAGAGCAGACTTTGGGGAGTGGAGAGGCCTCAGCCAGATATAATGCCACACAGTCCATCCTGAACAGAAGCCATTTTCTCCAGGGGGACAGACCTCTGTCATCTGGAGTTCAGTTGTAATTCTGGGAGATCTCCAGGTCCCACCTGGAGGCTGGCAACGTTAGGCCCCGCAGCAACCTCTGGATGACTTGATATCACCTGACTTGCATGACTCAGTTAAGCCTGGCTACTGTTCAACATGAAAAACAATAGGATCACAATGTACAATCAAATAGTATAAATAAAACACTGTGAATAGTGACTGCAATTGACAGTCAATTGATTATCTGAACAATCAAAATGCCTTTATTGTTAACACTGATCAATAGCAGTGTTAATTGGAAAGATCAAATTTTCTGAGGAGTTTCCAACATAAAAAGTACGGAGAAGATCCTCAACCTCTGATCAGTGATAGATCGAATCCTTATAATTAACAGTTGTTCAGAAATTGGAATGCGTTGCTTCTGAGGAAGGCTTTGGAGTGAATGAAACAAATTGTGTTTACCTAGGGACTCATTGAGTGAACGAGAGTGAATGAAAAGAAGTTGGTTGAGTTGCTTAAGAAAAGTAGGTCTGAATTGACCAGAAAACACTTGGACTATATCATAGTGCTATAAACTTGCATACAGTCTCTTGTGAGTTGGAATGGAAGTTGTGTTGTGTACTTGATGATTTGAAGGAGCAATAACAGAGAACCACCAAAATTCAAATGTATATTCATTTCTTTGATTAGTTGTTTTGTTGGATTTTTAGCTGACCGAACTAAACAGTGCACATGATATAGCATGTGATGTTTTCCTCATATTGCATTTTTTTCCTTCAGCATTCTGTTAGATATTCCTACTATGCAACACCTTGTACAATGGTGTTTATGACACTCCTTCTCCACTCACACAGAGTGCCTACCACTCTCCACAACCTCTCTCTCTCAGGTTCAAGGTTACTAGGATAGGCCATCACATATTGCTACCTTTCTAGTCTTTTTTAAAATCTCTAGAGAACCATGACTATTTCACACCTCAGGTCCTCTTTCTCCCTCACAGAGACATCAACAGACCAGTTAGCCCAGCCCTCTTTACCAATAGGCCCTCACTCAAACAGTCCACTGAGTTATTGGGGTTGGGGGCTCACACATTGTTCCATTCACACACTGCCCCCATTTATTCATATCCTATAACGTACATAGCCTGAGATCTTCACTGGTGTGTGTATGTTTCTTTCCCTGAGACACAGAACCCACAGGGTTAAACAAATAGTTAGTTGCCTTTATTTATGGTGTGAACATAACACTGAAGAAAGTACGGTAGAAGTCACAATGTTTGGCTTCCATTGATCTTTTGAACTGTTCCCCTATTCCAGTATCTTAGATCTTGTGTTACAAATTGACTCTTTTTACTCAGTTGTCTTTAAGTTGATCTTCACCTCTTTTCCCTTTCTAATTTTCTAACTTTGGAATTAAAAAGCAAAGAATCATGAAGAGTTTTCTTTTGTTTTATTCTAGATTTTGTCAACACAAGCAGTGTTCCCTCTAAGCTGAGTTAGTGTGAGCTAGATCACAGTTTTTTTAGCCTCTGGCTCACACATTTTTGTCTTCACTCAGGAAGGATGACTCCAAAGCAAACTGATTTATGCAGTAGCCATATCGCTTGCTCATAACTTTAATGCCAGTAGCTCACAAAGTTGCATTTTTGCTCACAAGACTCCACATCTTAGAGGGAGCATTGCACACAAGCCTGAATGAAGCACAACATTTCTTTGGGTAGGAGGATTTCTGCCTGTTCTGGGAGGCGGGGCCTGTATCCCAAAAGCTGCATTTCAGGAACTTTCTGGCTTTGCGGGAAAATCAGGCTCTGCGGGCAGAAATCCCATCTTCTCAAGTCAATGCTGCACTGGATCCAAGCCAATGTTGAATGAACTCTTTATAACATAATACATATCCCAAAAGAAGAAATACCAACAGTGGAATTCATAATTGCCATAACAAGTGTAATGATTGTCATCATTGAGGGAAAGCTGATAATAAAACTACATCATTAGTATGCTAGAAGTATTTATCACCTAACATTGCAATGTAAACTTTATATTTTGTCAGGAAATTAAAAAAAAACAGTGTTGAATATCTGGTGGTGCCAGGCATCAAAGGCAAATATAATACATGTATTCTGGAACTGTTTGATAATATTCTCCTCTTGGGAAAAGATTCTTGTCATTAGATAAATGACATGTTCAAAAGTAGTACTTTTGTGGGGGGGGGGCGGTTTCTAATGTGTAAATGACGTAGAACCAAGGAAGGTCTTAGACAATGGGCGACAGGGGCAGCTGCCTCAGACTCTATACTGGGAGGGGCCCCAATTGCCTACAACCCCACTTCCCTGAAAGACGGGGGGACAAGAAGAAGAGCAGGCTTCCACTACTGTTTCCAATAAAGTGTCGCCTTCTCAAACTGGGTTTTTAAAGTGCCATTTGCTTCCTGTATAGGGTCTCGTGGAAAGGATGTGGGCCTCTTGGGGGTCTTGAATGCACTGGGCTTGTTTTTCGTGTCCAGCCGGGCTGGCTGACCTTGTAGGTCCTTGATCTGCCATTCTCCCCTGGAATTGCTTCTCTGTTTCTCTCGTGACCATAGGATTTGGGGACCAAAGAGAGCCATTGTGTAGTTTGACTTGGGGGGGGGGACTTCCACTACTGCTTGCACCTGTCTGAGGTTCAGGCAGCTGGCTTCTGATGGTAGCAGTGGCTTCTACCCACCTTGCACAGGGTGAGGGCCACCAATTGCTCAGCCCCAGCAGGCACCCTGGACTTTTCCCTGCGGCCCCAAAATCACTAATTCTGTCCCTGTGTAGAACTGGTTATAGATCTAACAACAGCTGCAAGAATGTGTATTCCTGCAAAACAGAAGTCTACAACATCACTATAAATGATGGAATGATACAGATGACTCTGGAAGACAGCGTTATTTTAAAAAATTAACCTGTTGTGTGTGAGAGAGAAAGCATAATCAAGCCAATAAATTGGTGAAGAACTGGATATTACTAACTGAATACTGGGATGTGCAATTTATGAACGCTGTTAGCCGCCCTGGGCCGTATGGGTAGGGCGGGATACAAATCCCAAAATAAATAAATAAATAAACAAGGTACAACCCACTGTATTATTTTTCTCTTTTTAAAAATCAAAGTTTATTGATTGTGTGTAAATGACAGGAATTTGTTAGTTTGAAAAAAGATCATATTTCCACATGGGAATGAATATATCTTGAAAGAAGCAAAAATTTTGCAACAGAAAACAGGTTCAGTCCACAAAAAGAAAATTTTCTTATCATGTAAATATAGGGAACCATAAATCAGAATACTGGTTCATCAAGCTTAGTACAGTATCAGCAGGATCTCTCCAGATTCTGGAAGGGAGGGGAAAAGAAAGACTGAAAGTGACTTACTGGAAATACCAGAAACTGAACCTAGGTCCTTCTTCACACAAAGTAAGTGTGTTACCCTGAACCTCTCAAATTACTACATGGTACATTGAAAGGTACTGTTACAAAGGCACTTTTAAACATACATACCAATTCTGTCATCTTCCCAGAGCACTACGTATCAACCAGAAGGAGGAGAATGTCATGAGCTGCCCAGACCAGAACCAGCTACATTTGAACCTGTGCTGAGATACCCCACATGGGGCCTTCTGTATTAAGAGTTAAAAAGGACAAATGGTTCATGGACAACAAGCACATACTTAAACAGGGGTTTGGTTTGTTGCAAACACTCCGGATGCTGGTGCAGCTAGCAAACTTCACTGGCTGACTTTGAATTGAAGGGAAGGCGTATCAGTGGGTTCATGCTGGGGTTTGAAGCTTTGCCATCTGTTCTTTTGATCACATTATGGCTTCCTTCTTTCCACACTCATGGCTGTTTACATTGATTCCTAACACTTTCACTGGGAATCTAATTTTTTTTTTGTTTGGTTCCCAGCCGTGGGAGAAAATAGCAATGCAGAGCTGTATGAAGAGTCTGTTCACATTCTAACATAATACATACAGCCCTTTCTGTCAAGGAAACACGAGGCCAAACCCCATGGATTCCCAGGGCAAGTGCACACACAACCAGGCTGTTATTTTTAAAATAATTATAAAGTTTATTCAAGAGATATTAATAAGGAGAAATTCTTGCCAACACATTATTCAGAAATAATACAGAACAACAACAAAAAAAGCTAGCTTCAACTACCTTACACTCTCCAGAGTGATGTTAGGTAGCACCAACCTTAGTTTCAATAGAAAGGCCTCAGATCAGCATTTTCTATTATGTTTCTAGCAATTGCAGGTCACATTGGCCCTTAGTTCAAGAAAATCTCAGCTAGCCTCTCACTCAACTAGAGATCCAGTTTGGTGTCGTGGTTAGGAGCATGGACTCTAATCTGGAAGAACCGGGTTTGATTCCCCACTCCTTCACATGCAGCTGCTGGTGTGACCTTGGGTCAGTCATAAGTTCTTTCAGAGCTGTTCTCTCAAGGGCAGTTCTTGAGAGAGTTCTCTCAGCCCCACCTACCTAGTCACAGAGTGTCTATTGTGGGGAGGGGAAGGGAAAGGGATTGTAGGCCCCTCTGAGACTCCTTCAGGTAGTAAAGGGTGGGGTATGAATCCAATCTCTTCTTCTTCTACTACTCCTGGGCCACAGGTCAAATTATAATTTTTGACCCACCTAGTCAGGCAATGATGGCATTCAATCAGAACATGTCTCCAAGAGAAACCTCTAGAAGATTACATCCCCTCTCCCAGTCTTCCTCCTCCCATCACAGGTTCCCATGAAGTTAATTAACCAACCTCCATCTTTGGCCTTGAGGATGATAAGAAGCTTGCAGGCCAGAAGACCAATCAGGGCTACTCCACCCCAATATTCCCTTTAACATTTTTTAAGATAAGTAACTTGTTTGAGCTACACTGCTTCGGACTGCTGCCATGCCAGCCCAAAAGGCAACTTCCTTCCTTCCTTCAGATGGGGGGAAGAAAAGCAGGGGCGTGTGCTGCTATGCCATGCCACACTGCCTCCCCCCCCCGCCTCCGAGAAGTGCCTGGCCACGTGGGTGGGGATGAATGAGTTCACCACCTGCTGTTCTGCCTGCCTTGGACAGCATGTTCACTGCAGGTAACTTAATTTTAATTTATTTTAACTTTAATTTAATTAATGCACCCCCCCCCACTAAAGAATTCCTGGCTACGGGGCTGAGACCAATGAACAACACCTGCAAGTCAGCTCAGGCCCATAACTGTTCCTGTTAACCCTTGGGAGGATGGTGGGGAAGGTGCTTCACTTCACACTTTTATATTTATTTACTTATAATTTAGTTTTATGGATCACTCAGTCCCTGAGTACTCAGGGTTCTGAGTGATAAACAAGAATAAAAATACATATAATAATAAAACACTTCCAACTATTTAAATACATTTATTAAAACAACTCTTGAAAGGTGCTAATACATCAGATTTCAGACTGTGTCATCACCCTGCAGGAGAGGTAGGAGGAAGTAGGAAAAAAGGGGGCAGGGGAGGGGGAGTGCCAGCCGAGGTGGTGCCCGTCACTGTCCTCAACCAAAAGCCTGGCAGAACATCTCTGCCTCACAGGCCCTGTGGAACTTACGTGGTGAGTAACAGGAAGTGTGAGTCAATTGTACATCTTGCTTCTACCCTATTCCACACATTTGAATTGGCTGTGACCGTCTGGGGTTTGGAATGCCCACCAATCATAAACAGCATGTGTTTGCCTGCATAAGAATTTTACTGACAAATCAATACACCAATGATGTTGTATTAATGTCCATATCTGGCTGCTCTCAGGGCACCATCGATCAGATGAGTCTGTAGGTTAATATTACATAAAAGAACTGGTGGAGGAAAAAAGAAGGAGAAAGTATAAGTACCAGTCAGTGCTCTGAAAGAAAATTTTAAACACAGACTGCTGCTCTGCCAGCCATGGGCCAGGCACTCCATAAGTGAACAGGGGCTCCACTTTTTACAGGAACTCTGGAATAAGTGAGCTTCCTCACCTACTACAATGATGTGATCATATCCCCAACTCCTTGACATATATTCTTATCTCATACACATTAATACACACAGGTGTATACCTCAATAAAAACACAGAGGAAAAAGTTAAGAACAGTAAGGAAATGATGAAATGTAAGTTTATGGAAGAAGGCTGCAGAAAGGAACAAAATATAATCAGATCCATCAATGGGGCTTAAAGTACCAAACTACACAATGTGTTTTTTAACAAGTTCGATCTGGGTTTTTCAGACCCAATTCACTTTCTTCACCATCACACAGCAACTGAGGAGAACATCCTTTTAAAAGTGTGTGTGTGTGTGGGGGGGGATTAAGGTTGCCCACTCCAGGTTGGGAAATACCTGGAGATTTGGGAGTGTAGTCTAGGGAGGGTGGAGTTTGAGGAGTGTATAATGAACGACCAGAACACCCTCCAAAGCAGCCATTTTCTCCAGGGGAACTGGTCTCTGCCATCTGAAGATCAGTTGTAATTCCAGGAGATCTCCGAGCCCCACCTGGAGGCTGGCAAACCTAGGCCCAATTCGGCTTGGGACCACAGGATGGGGGAGAGAGGAAGGGTTCTTGCCTTCCTCCCATACCATTTTCCCTATCCAAAATGTCTCTGGGGAGAATTATTACCCCACCACCACCCCGTGTTGTGGTCACATGATCATTTTAACCCCCACAGGCATTCTCCACACCTGCTGTTTGCCTGCAGGGAAAGTGAGTCAGGTCCACAGGAACACCACAAGGGAGTGGTGGCACAGGCAGTAGATCGCCTGCCTTAACAACAACACTCGAGCAGCCACTATGGCTGTTCGAGAACCACCGCGGTCAGGGTGAGCTCCTGACCCTCATCCCAGCTCCCACCCACCCAGCGGCTCGAAAGCAAAGCGAGTAGTTAAATGGGTACCTACCCTTAGAAGGGTAGGGGGCACCCACCTCCTTGGAGGTGTGTGGTGAGGACCGCGGCAACGGCGGCAACAAGGGCATTGGCGGCGAGACATCGGAGTTCTGGCAGCGAAGACGGTGGGGCACGGCGACGCGGTGGCAGCAGCAGCAGGGCCAGAGGAGCGATCCCTGGCAGCCAGCAAGTGAAAAAACATCAGGCGGCTGTTGCCGGCGAAGGGGGAAGATGCACGATGACGTCAAACTCAGGCGCGGCGGAGCCAGAAGGACACAGCTGAGGCCGGGGGAAGACTCGAATCACGTGCCACAAAGCTAACTCGCCAGAACGAACATCCCGCCGAAAAAAGACTGCCTGAGAAAGAACTAAAAGAACCGAGCCGAAGAAAAAACACCAACCACCACCTGGGTGCCAGTAGGCTGTCCCATCCCCGTACAAAGAGGCCCTAGTTAGGGAGTAAATGTGATTAGCACCCTCATGTAAACTGCCCAGAGACCTCCAAGGGGGGTTAGGGCGGTATAGGAAATCGAAATAATAAAATAAATAAATAAATAAATCTTTTTAAATTGTCACATCAGAACAACTTTAGGTGGAATAACCAGATGAAAAGGAGGGAAAGGCTGTATTGCCTTCAAAAGCTGTAAATACGCAGTAATTTCAGGGTGCAGCTTTTCTCACTCCCCCCTCACAGAACAAACAGACTTTACAAAATGATTACGGGAGGTATGTATCTGTATAACAAGCTACATTTACAAAATCTCATCATCACAGTTCTCAAATATATCGGAGCCTGGTACACTTTACTGGTAACCTTGGCACTAATAAACTATTTCTTCTATTTGGATTCTGTGAAGCTGTGAAACAAAAATCCCCGTTTAAGATGCTGTTTTACTAGAGGGTCAATTTTGAGATAATGAAAAACACAGAAATATTGAGGAATTTCCACAGAAATTAGTTGTCCAATGCAATGCAAGTGCACCATCTCAGGCATTCTGTTGAATAGAAACACACAGCAAACGCTGATGTAGTGTTTGCAAAACACTTCCCAGAATGAGCAGGTGGTGTTTATGACAGATTTTTTTGGAGTTCTAATGAAATGATCAGACTAGCCGAAACTGGTTAAGAGACCTACATAACAAATTTAAGAGTAGAGGAAAGGGAAGGAAGTGGGTAGGGACCTATGCAAATCTCTCTCCCTCTCTCACAACCCCACCCCTCTTTGTCATATCCATCACAATTAAGTTTTCGTACGTCCTCCAACAGTTGAGAACTTTTCATCTGCGGATAAAATCTCCTGTTGTGAGCACCACTGTGGATTAGTACGTATTATCAATTTATTACAGCAATACAGTTCAGCAACGCAGCTACATTTATATATGCCACTTCAAGAACCTTTCTTGCTGTTTGTGTGCATGCGTAAAAACCATAAAGTCAGTTTTAACTGTGCCAGATCTAGGTTTCCGAACTGATTGCATACTTCATTTAACCGGAGGCACTGAAAAATCTCCAATTAAAAAAGAAAATGGGAAAACCATTACAACTATCCTTTTCTGACTGGTGCGTAGCAGCCTTGTGCAGGCACTGCTGAGAGGAAAGTCGAGGAAGCGGAAGTATAGGAAGGAAGGAAGGAAGGAAAGGAAGGAAGGAAAGGAAGGAAGAGAAGGGATATTAGCATCAAGCCTTTCCTCGTATCTGGAAAAGAAAGCAGTCTGGCTGTTTTAAGCCCTCTAGGGACGTCCCGTCGCCGTGTGTTCACTTACCACGCGGAGAGGTAGAACGACCCCGCGAGCCACCCCGCAAGGATCTGCACCGGGCGAATGCTTGAAGGAAGTGCCCCTGGTTGCACCCTCTCTCCGTCCTGATCAGCAGTGTTCCAAAAGCAGCATCACTGATCAGGGGGAGAGGGTGTACGGGCGGCCACTGTCTTTACCTGGTCGCTGCAGCTGCAGACGACCAGAAGATCGCGAGGAACCGGAGGGGCGAGGCCAGCAGGTCCGTGCCCACTGCACGGGGGGAGGGGGGCGTGTGTAGTGGGTCGTGTGCTGATGTTTCTGTGATGCTAAATAATATCTGAAGAAGTGGGTTGGGACCAAAGGTTATCTGGACTGAATAATAACTGTGAATACGGTCACAAAAGGCAGGGAACAGTCCTCATACAGTCACAAGTAGAGTGAAAGACAAGGTAGGGGAGGGACATTGTTGGTTAACAGCACAGCTATCCCTTCTGGCATATTTGACATCCTAACAGCCCCTGAGGTAGGTTAGGCTGAGACTGCATGACCAAGATCACCCAGTGACCTTCAGGGCGGAGTGGGGATCTGAACCTAAGTTTTCCATTTTAGCCCAGACTAGTCCAGTCTCATCAGATCTCAGAAGCTAAGCAGGGGTCAGCCCTGGCTAGTATTTGGATGGGAGACTTTCAAAGAAAACCAGGGCCACCATGCGAAGCCAGGCAATGGCAAACCTCCTCCGAATGTCTCTTGCTTCAAAAACTACAGGGATCGCCATAAGTCAGCTGTAACTTGGGGGCACTTTCCACCACCGCTCGCAGGTCCTATTCCAACACTAGCTGTGACAATCAACTAGTCAATAAGGACTTTACAACTGACCCTATTCATGTGGTTGTGGGTCTTCTTTAACTGTAATAACAGTTCCTTGGGACAAACCTAATCAATAGAAAAGTGTCTCCCCCTTTGGCGGCTGCTGTCCCAATTTTAGAAATGAAGCAATGTTGAGGATTAATTTCTTCCAACAACAAAAATGATTAAAGCTCTTTTAAAGACAAAGCACATCTGCATAGCAACCTGGGGTTTCCCTGGTAGCCTCCCATGCCAAGTACTAACCAGAGCTGACCCTGCTTAGTTTCTAGGTTCTAATGAAATTGGGCAGCCCGGGCCATCCAGGTGTGGGATACGATAGGTCATGAAGGTCTTACATCATCTTCATTCCCATGTATTTTAAGATGACTCTCTGCAAGTATCTGGGTTTTAAAAAATCATTCCAACAAATAATTCATATTAATATATGGTGTTTTGACATCAGATACTTAGAGGGGTTTCTCTTTTAAAAACCCCCCTACCTTTGTCTCTTTTAATGATACCCCCCAATATTTCTTCAAGAGAAGAGTTTGGGAGCACTCTTGGACCCAGCCTTGCTTCTTGAAAAACGGGTTGGTGGATTGCAGGGGTGGGGTTTCTGTGTTTATATAGAACATTCTCCTCCCTTCCCCACACTCTGAGCCATACTCCTATAACCTCCAGGTTATCTACAGTGAAGAACTCTGTGTGGTGCTGCCCTTGAAGATAGCCCAGCAACTTGGGCATGCCCACCTTTAGGTAGGAGTTGGGTGTCTGTACATGATGCCAATTTTACAACAGGTGGCATCAGTTAACTATTTGTTTCTGGATATACTTCAAAGTGCTAGAACTAGTTTAAAGCTCCAGTAAAAGAAGCCCATATATTTGTTCCTGTATTATTTACTTTGTTTATACTCCATCTTTCTCCACAATGGGGAATGGAGTGACTTACAGCATTCACTCCTTTTCCAGTTTATCTTCACAACAACCCTGTTAGGTAGGTCAGGCTGAGAGTGTGTGACTGGCTCAAGGTCACCCAGCAAGGCATACTGGGTATTTACATATTGGATCTCCCAAATCTTAGTCTGATACTTCAGCTGCTACACCCATGCTGGCTCTCACCAATTTATATCTGTTCAACAGGTTCTTCTGCCAGTTCCTTCCTTTCAGCAGGTCTCATCAGCCCTCTCTGTTATAGCTCTCATTCTCCAGAATGGTTTACTAGAGGAGGTTAGAGTGCCTTTTGGGGCTAAATTCTGAAACAAATTGCTGGACTTGAGGGACTATTGGTGTTCTTATGTGGCATTTGGCTCTTGTTGGTGCAATAAGATGTTGCTAACTTCATTTTTGGCTTTTAAAATACTTTTTTACTGTTGAATTTTGGTGACTGAGATAATTATGCAAGGTACAATTTTTAAGTGAAAAAAATGTGAGCAAGTTTTTAAAGCTTTGCTTTCTTTCTCTATATGGGTAATATAAATATGTATCTAGGCTTAGATATAGCTAATTCCATAAACCAAGTACCACAAACACAGTTACTTAATGCCATAAGAACATAAGAGAAGCCAGTGTTGGATCAGGCCAATGGACCATCCAGTCCAACATTCTGTCACACAGTGGCCAAAAATACCAGGTGCCATCAGGAGGTCCAGCAGTGGGGCCAGGGTACTAGAAGCCCTCCCACTTCCCCCCCCCCCAAGCACCAAGAATACAGAGCATCACTTGCCCCAGACTGAGAATCCCTATCTATACCTTGTGGCTAAGAGCCACTGATGCACCTCTGCTCCATATGTTTATCTAATTCCCTCTTGAAGCCGTCCATACTTGTAGCCCCCCCCCTCCTATGGCAGTGAATTCAATGTGTTAATCACTCTTTGGGTGAAGAAGTTCTTCCTTTTATCTGTTCTAACCCAACTGCTCAGCAATTTCATTGAGTGCCCACGAGTTCTTGTATTGTGAGAAAGGGAGAAAAGTACTTCTTTGTCTACCTGCTCTATCCCATGCATAATCTTATAAACCTCGACCATGTCACCCCTCAGCCATCGTATCTCCAAGCTAAAGAGCCACAAGCATTTTCTTTCTTCATAGGGAAAGTGTTCCAACCCTTTTATCATTCTAGTTGCCCTTTTCTGCACTTTTCCCAATGCTATAATATCCTTTTTGAGATGTGGTGACCAGAACTGTACACAGTACTCCAAATGAGGTCGCACCATTGATTTATACATGGGCATTATGATACTGTCTTGACATTTTCTTGGTCAGTCTCTGCCAGTACGGACACCATCAACATGTATTTATATTTAGTATTTTTGGCTCCAATGTGCATCACCTTGCACTTGGCCACATTGAACCCC
>NW_015164666.1:1351970-1355831 GCF_001447785.1 Gekko japonicus | reverse complement strand
GGAACCCTTTTTAAAGATGGGAGTGACATTACCTACGTTCCAGTCCTCAGGAATGGAGGCAGATTTTAATGAAAGATTACATATTTTTGTCAGGAGATCCACAAGTTCACATTTGAGTTCTTTCAGAACTCTTGGACGTTTGCTATCTGGGCCTGGTGATTTATCAGTTTTTAAATTATCTATCAGTCGTAGGACCTCCTCTCTCGTCACCTCAATCTGACTCAGGTCTTCCAACACCCCTCCTGAAATCAGTGGGTCTGGAGTGGGCAAGCACTTCTCATCTTCCACAGTGAAGACAGAGGCAAAAAATGCATTTAGCTTCTCAGCCATTTCCCTATCATCCTTCAGTACTCCTTTTACCCCTTGGTCATCCAAGAGCCCCACTGCCTCCCTGGCTGGTTTCCCTCTTCTAATGTATTTGAATGCCTTCTTAAAGCTACTTTAATACAAGTCCTTGATCTGATTGCAGTTTTTGGAGCTGCCATTTATTACTTTTTTAAAAATCCTGGTTTTGTCAGAAAAGATACAACTTGGGGTAGAACAGAAAGAAAATGGAAATAGCAAAGAAATATGTTGTTTAACACTGCCACCTGCTGGTGACATTTTCCTTCAGGAACAAATCTGTTTACTAGATTTTTATTCTGCCCATCTGGGCAGCTTGGGTTGTAGGTGGGATAAAAATGTGACAGATTGTCTAAAGAAACCTAAGACCCTATTTTACAAGCCACTGGTCTGAGTCAGTAGTCATTAGGACAATGGTATTCAATTAATCATGGATCACTGCTTTGTCATGGCGAGGGGGCTTGCGTGGTTCGATGAGGCTGTGGGCTATGCCGTGGAGGGCCACCCAAGACGGACAGGCCACAGCAGAGAACTCAGACCAAGTGTGATCCCCTGGAGAAGGAAATAGCAACCCACTCCAGTATCTTTGCCAAGAAAAGCCCATGGACAGTATAAAAAGGCTAAAAGATATGACAATGGAAGATGAGCGCCTCAGGTCGGAAGGTGTCCAGTACGCTACTGGGGAAGAGCAGAGGGCAAGTACAAGTAACCCCAGAAAGAGTGAAGCGGCTGGGACAAAGCCGAAAGGATGCTCAGTTGTGGATGTGTCTGATCGTGAAAGGAAAGTCCGATGCTGCAAAGAACAGTACTGCATAGGAACCTGGAATGTAAGATCTATGAATCAAGGTAAGCTTGACGTGGTCAAAAATGAGATGGAAAGATTGAACATCGATATCTTAGGAATCAGTGAACTAAAGTGGACAGGAATGGGCGAATTTAACTCAGAAGTCCATTATATCTATATCTGTGGCCAGGAATCCCATAGAAAAAATGGTGTGGCCTTCATAGTCAACAAGAGAGTGCGAAAGTCAGTACTGGGATACAATCTCAAAAATGACAGAATGATTTCGGTCCGATTCCAAGGCAAACCATTCAACATCACAGTAATCCAA
The DNA here is from genome assembly GCF_001447785.1 of Gekko japonicus. NCBI lineage: Eukaryota > Metazoa > Chordata > Lepidosauria > Squamata > Gekkonidae > Gekko > Gekko japonicus. The sequence goes on along the minus strand of NW_015164666.1, from coordinate 1,354,377 downwards.
GTCTATGCCCCAACCACTGATGCAGAAGAGGCTGAAGTGGACCGGTTCTATGAAGACCTACAACACCTCCTAGAACTAACACCAAAAAATGATGTCCTCATCATCATAGGGGACTGGAATGCTAAAGTAGGAAGTCAAAAGGTAACCGGAATAACAGACAAGTTTGGCCTTGGAAAGCAAAATGAAGCAGGGCAAAGGTTAACAGAGTTTTGTCAAGAGAACACACTGGTCATAGCGAACACCCTTTTCCAACAACCTAAGAGACGACTCTACACATGGACATCACCAGATGGGCAACACCGAAATCAGATTGACTATATAATTTGCAGTCAAAGATGGAGAAGCTCTATCCAGTCAGTAAAAACAAGACCTGGAGCTGACTGTGGTTCAGATCATGAGCTACTCATTGCAAAATTCAGACTTAAACTGAAGAAAATTGGGAAAACCACGAGGCCATTCAGGTTTGACCTAGATCGCATCCCTGATGAATATACAGTAGAGGTGAAGAATAGATTCAAGGGTCTGGATTTGATAGATAGAGTGCCTGAAGAACTATGGACAGAGGTTCGTGACATCGTACAGGAGGCAGCAATCACCACCATACCAAAGAAAAAGAAATGCAAGAAAGCAAAATGGCTTTCTGATGAGGCTTTACAAATAGCAGAGGAAAGAAGGAAAGCGAAAGGCAAAGGCGAAAAGGAAAGATTTACCCAACTGAACGCAGATTTCCAGAGAACAGCAAGGAGAGATAAGGAGGCCTTCCTGAATGAACAGTGCAAAGTAATAGAAGAAAACAATAGAATGGGAAGGACTAGAGATCTCTTCAAGAAAATTGGAGAAATCAAGGGAGCGTTCCATGCAAAGCTGGCCATGATAAAGGACAAAAACGGTAGGGACCTAACAGAAGCAGAAGAGATTAGGAAAAGATGGCAAGAATACACAGAAGAACTATACAAGAAAGACCTCGATGTCCTTGACAACCACGACGGTATAATCACTGACCTCGAGCCAGACATCCTGGAATGTGAAGTTAAATGGGCCTTAGAAAGCATTACTAACAACAAAGCTAGTGGAGGTGATGGTATTCCAGCTGAGCTATTCAAAGTCTTAGAAGATGATGCTGTTAAAGTGCTGCACTCCATTTGCCAGCAAATTTGGAAAACGCAACAGTGGCCACAGGATTGGAAAAGATCAGTATACATTCCAATCCCAAAGAAGGGCAACGCCAAGGAATGTTCAAACTATCGCACAATTGCACTCATATCACACGCTAGCAAGGTCATGCTCAAGATCCTACAAGCTAGGCTTCAACAGTACGTGGATAGAGAACTACCAGAAGTACAAGCTGGGTTTCGAAGAGGTAGAGGAACGAGAGATCATATTGCCAACATTCGCTGGATTATGGAGAAAGCAAGAGAGTACCAGAAAAATATCTACTTCTGCTTCATTGACTATGCTAAAGCCTTTGACTGTGTGGATCACAACAAACTATGGCAGGTCCTTAAAGAGATGGGAGTACCAGACCACCTCACATGTCTCTTGAGAAACCTGTATAAGGGCCAAGAAGCGACAGTTAGAACCGGATACGGAACAACTGATTGGTTCAGCATAGGAAAAGGAGTACGACAAGGATGTATACTGTCACCTTGCTTATTTAATATATATGCAGAGTACATCATGCGAAATGCTGGCCTGGATGAATCACAAGCGGGAATTAAGATTGCTGGGGAAAAGATCAACAACCTCAGATATGCAGATGATACCACTCTAATGGCTGAAAGTGAAAAGGATCTAAAGAGCCTCTTGCTCAGAGTAAAAGAGGAGAGCGCAAAAGTGGGCTTGAAGCTCAACATCAAAAAAACTAAGATCATGGCATCCGGCCCCATCACTCCTTGGCAAATAGAAGGGGAAGTCGTGGAAGTAGTGACAGACTTCACGTTCCTGGGATCCCAGATCACCGCAGACTGTGACTGCAGCCATGAAATTAAAAGACGCCTGCTCCTTGGGAGGAAAGCGATGGCGAACCTAAACAGCATGATAAAAAGTAGAGACATCACCCTGCCAACAAAAGTCCGCATGGTCAAAGCAATGGTATTCCCAGTAGTCATGTATGGCTGCGAGAGCTGGACTATAAGGAAGGCCGAGCGCCGAAGAATAGATTCTTTTGAACTATGGTGCTGGAGAAGACTCTTGAGAGTCCCTTGGACTGCAAGAAGAACAAATCAGTCAATCCTCAAAGAAATCAACCCTGACTGTTCCCTGGAAGGCCAGATAATGAAACTGAAGCTCAAATACTTTGGCCACCAAATGAGAAGGGAGCACTCACTGGAGAAGACCCTGATGCTGGGAAAGATTGAAGGTCAAAGAAGACGGGGACGGCAAAGGATGAGATGGTTAGACAGTGTCA
>NW_015164666.1:1313335-1349793 GCF_001447785.1 Gekko japonicus | reverse complement strand
TTTCCCTCCTTCTTTCTTTTCTTCTCTGTTTTTATCCCCTCTTTCCTTTCTTCTTTCCTTCTCTCTACTCTCTCTTTCCTTCCCTCTTTCCTCCTTCTGTGGCCCAACTCTAGTGAGAAGGGGTTTAAACTTTAAACCCCTTCTCTCTTTGCTCCCCCCCCCCCACAGACCAGCTGGGGAAGGGAAGGGGAGGCTTTTGAATATGCCTCCCCCCCTTTTGCTTCCCCTTCTGACATTGCTTCCGGTGATGTCAGGGGTCATTGCATATTATAATAGCCTAGTAGCTTATTAGCATACCATATGCTAATGAGCTCCTGCAGCTCTTTTTCTACGAAAAGATCCCTGGCTTCATCAATCAACCTTAGATGATAGAACAGAATTGCTTTAGGGGTCCAGTGGAATTAGGCACGTTGCCGTTCCATAGATCGAACTCAGGAGCTGAGCCTAGAAACAGTGAATACAAAAACAGAACCAGAACACATTGCAGCAAATACGCATGTCTAATGGTGGGGGGTAGGGTTCCTAACTCCAGGCTGGGAAATACCTAAAATTTGGGGGTTGGAGCCCATGGAGGGTGGAGTTTGGAAGAGGAGGGACCTCAGCAAGGTATAATAACATAGAGTTCACCCTCCAAATCAGCCATTTACTCCAGGGGACCCGATTCTTTACTCTGGAAATCAGTTGTAATCCTGGGAGCTCTCTGGGCCCCACCTGGAGACTGGCAACTCTAGGGAGGTTATATGCTAACCAATGAAACATAAGCTTGGAGAGAGAAAAATCTTTGTATCCATATCTCTCCTTATATATAATTGAATAGTGGGTGCCAAAGTTCTAAAATGCACTCCTTTAGAGTATGGACGCTTGAACTGTCAGTCAGAAGACGCTGGCTGGGTTGACTGGCTGCTTTGTGCAGTCCCGCCCATCGTTTCAAGGTCTTTTGCATATGGAAGCTGATTGGACTTCACTGCATTCCACACCTCAAACTCACCCCCCTCCCCGCAAGGCAGTTGGAATGTCAGTTGCATATGGAACCTTCAAGGTCTTTTGCATATGGAAGCTGATTGGACTTCACTCCATTCCACACCTCATACCCCCCCCCCCCCGCAAGGCAGTTGGAATGTCTGGTGGTGTGTAGGTCCCAGGATCATGTTTTAAAAGCTGCCTGGGGGATTATGGACCATTCACACACTTTCAACCTTAACATACCTCATAGGGGGAGAGGAGAACGATGACAGCTGCTTTGGTTCCCACTGCAGGGAAAGACTGCCCTTTCTCTAGGCAGAGGCTGGGGGGGGACAACATAGGGTTGCCAACTCCAGGTTGGAAAATTCCAGGATATTTTAGGGATGAAGCCTGCTGAGGGTGGGGTCTGAGGAGGAGGAGGAGGAAGAGGGGGACCTCAGACAGATACAATGCCATACTCCCCACCCTCCAAACAAGCTGTTGCCAGTCTCCAGGTGACAGCTGGAGAGCTCTTAAAGCTCTGGTGCTACTTCAAAGTGCTGCAATTTATTGACAGAGTAGTGTTTTGGCAAATCTTTAGGAATTGTTTGGTGCATTTACGATGGGGCACCCACCCAGAGCCTCTGGCATTTTCTCACTCTGCTGACATCAAAACCAATTTAAGGCAAAATAAGAGGCTACTGAGAGGGGAGGAAATAAAGTTGCCAGCTTTAGGTATGGAAATTCCTGGAGATTTGAGGAGTGGAGGCCGGAGAGGGGGACCTCAGACAGGTTACAGTGCCATAGACTCCACCCTCCAACCCAGCTATTTGCTCCTGGGGAACTATTGTTGCCAATCTTGGCCCAGCACCCATCAAACCATTCTCTTCAACCCCCTGCTGTGCAGCAGACTTTCCCCTAGGGTTGCCAATCTCCAGGTGGGACCTGGAGATCTCCCACTGCTACAATTGATCTCCAGATGACAGAGATCAGTTCCCCTGAAGAAAATGGATGCTTTGGAGGGTAGACCCTATGACATTATACCTGCTGAATCCTTCCGCCCCCCCCATGCTGCCCTCTACAGAATCCACCCCCCAAAACTCCAGGTATTTCCCTCCTTATAGCTGGCAACCCTACTTTCCCCTCAGTGCCTGATGGTAGGCAACTTAGTTTGGTCCAGTCACCTACTTTGGCCTTTGGGAGAAAACATATTGGGGCCAATCCTGATAGGGTTGCCAACTCCCGATGGGAAATTCCTGGAGATTTGAGGGATGGAGCCTGAAGAGGGTGAGGTTTGAGGAGGGGTGGGACCTCAGACAGGTACAATGCCATAGACTCCACCCTCCAAACCACTCAGTCCCTCATGGGGAACCATTGTTGCCAATCTCCAGGTGAGGGCTGGAGACCGCTCAAAATTACAATTGCTCTGCAGAAGGGAGGGCGGAAGTCAGCTGAAGTCAAAGGGGCAGATAATGGTAGGTTGATGGTTAGCTGGGAAGGAGATGGGGTTGCCAACTCCAGGCTGGCAAATTCCTGGGGATTTGAGGGGTGGAGCCTGGAGAGGGAGGGGTTTGCGGAGGGGTGGGACCTCAGACAGGTAGAATGCCATAGACTCCACCCTCCAAACCAGCCATTTCATCCTGGGTAACAATTGTTGCCAATCTCCAGGTGAGGCTACAGATCACTCACAATTACAACTACTCTTCAGGGAGCAGAGATCAGTTCCTCTGGAGAAAACAGTGGACTCTGTCATTATACCCTGCTGAGGTCACCACAGCAAAATGACACTGTTTGCCCAAAGCCAGAGCACTCCCCCAGAGCCTCTTTCTAGATCTCGTTGTATTTATTTCCACAACGGGCTTTACTGCTAGTATATATATATGGATGGACTTAGTATTCTGTGTAGCAAGAATAAAGGAAGTATATGATTGCCAGGGCTTTTGAGGGGGGTTTGAATGGCAGGCATCTTTTAACGGGGGAAAGGGGGAGATCTGGGGTTTGACAAACACATTCGTACAGGATACAAATGTGTTAAGCCAGTTTGGTGTAGTGGTTAAGTGTGTGGATGTAGTGGTTTGTGTAGTTCTCTAATCTGGGAGAACTGGGTTTGATTCCCCACTCCTCTGCTTGCAGCTGCTGGATGACCTTGGGCAAGTCATAGTTCTATCAGAGCTCTTCTCTCAAGGACAGTTCTGGAAAGAGCTCTCTCAGCCCCACCTACCTCACAGGGTGTCTGTTGTGGGGAGGGGAAGGAGTTTGTAAACTGCTCTGAGACTCCGAGTGAAGGGCAGGGTATAAATCCAATCTCCTCCGCCTCCTCCACTTCTTCTGCTTCTTCTTCTTTCCTAACCAGATTTACTTAGTGACTATATATCCTGAAGCATTCCAAAGTAAATTCAAACCTTGTAAGAGTGCTTTTATAGATTCTGTGGGCTGTGTCAGAGTAGGAGCAACATTGTCTGGGGCGGGGGGAGAGACAGAGGCTGACAGAGTGAAAAAGAGGTCTGTATCTTAAAATTATACCCATAGACTATTGCTAGTGGTTCAGTTGCTAAAACAAGTTGTTATAACAAGTTAAAAAGGAGGAAAAGAGCGTGGGTGTGACCATACGGCAAGCTTACCACGATTTGTTCCCGCTGTATATTTCATCGGGGGTATTTTTTTTGCAGGTTGGGATGATCACACATCCATCCCTGAACCGTTTGCATTGCGCAACGAAGCTCCAGGCACCGTGGAGATAGCTGAGCTGCCCAAGTGGCAGCGTGGCAGGAGTTGTGTTAAAAAATGTCTTTGCACATGGCCAAATCACCACTCCCACTTAGACATGCTGTACTCCCTTGTTATAGCAGTGTTTTCCCCCCAAACAGCGAACAAAATGAACCACCGACATACGACCGAGTGCTGGAGTCTATATAAGTGTACTCAAACATTCATGTATTGAATATATTCAGCACAGGATTGATCATGCACACAATGGCCAAAGCTGGGGGGGGGGGGATTCAGCGCAAGAAGGACATTCAGATGACCTAATCTCATTCATAGCGAGAGATGGCTGTCCAGACTGGTGAAATTGAGGATTCACAGCACAAATATTCGGAAAGTACTTGATTTTCCCAGTGTCAGAAAAATCACTAGGATTGCAGGGGTGAGTCCGCTTCGATACGGGAGACAGATGCGGCCGTCTGATCAGCCCTTTTAAATGTGATTGCGAACAGTGGTGAAACCCGATGAAAATGACCGTGTGACCACAGCCTGTGTCTGAATAATGTAAATTTCTCAGATATCCTGCATTATGGTTTGCTTTTTAAAAATCTAGTGTTCTTCTCCCCGCCAATTCAGCTATTCAGAAATGGGGGGGGGGACATAATAAAGTCCTCTCTGAACTATATATCTTCAGACAAAGGTGAGACTTTGCTGGTTTTCATTGCACATAGAAAGCTAGCATTATACAGTACACTGACACATGGGGGGGAGGAGGAGGGAGTGTGCATCAACAGATTGGGAATGTATGGGTTTGAGGTGTGTGTGGCAGGAATCTTTTAAAGGGGGGAGATATAATACATTTTTTAAAGAATGAGTGAATTGGTAGTGAACATTCCTGCTGTCAGTATGCTTCAAACAGAGCAGCAAAAAAGAAGGGATTGGAGGGACACTCAGCATCAACCAGAAAGGACTAAAGGGGATGAGTAGGTGCTCAAGAAAACCCAACACATTCTCAAAGCACTTCATTGGGACCTTCAAAAATTAAAAAATACCCACACTAAGTTTCCGCCATACGTATGTTGATCATACAGGTGTAATAAGTGTATTTTGAATGTATAACTATATATGATGGACTTTTTAATGAGTACAATTTGTATCTGGTCATATGGGGTGTGTGTGTGTGTGGGAGGGCTGTGTTAGATTACCTTGAACAAGATTTTCAAAAGGCATTGGAATTTTTTCATTAGACATCAATTTGCACCTATCAGCTTTGCCTGCTGTTTCTTGTCACTTTGAGGGAAGCAATCAAGAAAAGAAAAGCTAGGCTACCTGTAACATCTGTTCAGAGACAGATTTTAGCTGTCTCACCCAGCTAAAATCTATGGTTGCAGCATCAGGTGGTCCAGTATAATTCATTACTGGAGAGTCTTAAGATGAGTGTGTTGTTGCCGGCAAATCATGCTTCTGACTGGAATGTCTTTCATTTTAATTCCAGGTAAACACGGACCCGCTGTGATAATTCTGCCACTGGAAAACTCCACAGGGCTACAGCCGGGCCGGGCCCAGGGGCTGCACCACTTCACCAGGAGCACAAACTCATCCCACTTAAAAGCCTGTTGAAAAACAATGCATTTTGATCTATGATGTGATATAGCTTCTACTGAAAAGCAGGACAACATCCTTACAGAGTAGGGAACATTTGGGTTTTTAAAAAGTGACAGCTGATATTGTCAAAAGGGGTAGTGCCGCAAACTTGTCTCACCAACCAAACCAGCCATGTCTATCCAGGATTTCCTCTGGCTCAGGGTGAATGGTTCAAGAGTGCCATTACCCATATAATGCGCTTGAATGATCCTGAAACAATCCCTCCATTAGCTACTATGGCTGTAGCTTATAAGTGCCATTTGAATGGAGAGGTGACAGAGACTGGGACTGAGGAGATCCAGGTCCAAATTCTGGCATTCCATTCCCCATGGAACTCCCGGGGTGACTTTGGACCAGTCGTATTCTCTTGGCTTAGTCTATTTAGCAAGATAGCTGTGAGGGCCTCCAGCTCCTGGGTGGAAGGGTGGAATAAAAAGGTATTAAAATAAGTTCTCCATTCATGTCTCTGAAGCCTCACCAGGAACTATGACAACACCCAGGACACACACACACACACACACACACACACACACACACACTCTCTCTCTCTCTCTCTCTCTCTCTCTCTCTCTCTCTCTCTCTCTCTCCCCTCCCTCTCCCTCTCCCTCCCAGGGGGGGGGTAGTCACTGGCTTTGGGGCTTTCCCAAGTCCTGATCCTTGTATGCTGGCCCACCCCACTCAGACAGCAAAAGAGAGAGTGGTCCCCATTCTTAGATTATATAGCACAAATGGGTCTTCTGCTTTAAAACCCACACCTTGTGTGTGATACCCTGTACCAGGGTTTGATGTTCATTTATTTTGTATCTATTGAATATATGTAGAACAGTAAGTTGCATTCAACTTCTCCTAACATAAAATGTGATTGTTTGCTTGAATGCTGAGGTGTGTTATGGTTATGGTCGGTTATTTTTATGAATGTTTATCAGTTGTCAGTGCTATTGTATTGTATTGAAATTGCTGGAATTAATAAAAATGATAAATTCCAGAGAAGGGGGGGGGACCCTGGGGAACAGCCTAGTGGGGGATCTGCAGAGGGAGGGGGGATTGGTGGAAATCAGCACAACTTTAGCGAGTACTGACACCGTTTTACTTTTACCAAAAAGCGCTGGCAACGGCAGGGAGAAAGGCAGCCCGGCTGCACATGCTCAGAGGGGCTGTCATCTTTAGCCTGACGGCTTCCCTTGAAAGCAGGGCTTGCTTGGGAGCTGAGCGACCCGACGGCCGGGCTGTCCCCGGGGGGCACAGGTAGCCAGTCCCGCCCACGGAGAAGGAGTCGTCAGGAGAGATGGGTTATTGGCCACGGGGTGGGCAGGCCTTTCCCCTCCTCCGGCTCTTCGCCCGGCTGGGTGATCCGGGTGGGGTGGGGGGGGCGAGCCCTCTGTCTGTGCTCGACGAGCCGCCTCCTCTTCCTCCTCCCCCCCCCCACCCCCGAAGGGAGCCCGCGGTCTACCCTGGCAGGAGCCAGCTCTAAAAGCCGCCCGTGCCTTTCGGCGTTCCTGTAAGCGGCAGCCCGAGCCGGGAAGACGCCTTCCCCTGCTGCTCCTCGCGGACTGCGGGCGCCCCCCTCTCCCGTGGCCTCCGACCGCCGCTTGGCGCATCGACTTGCCTCCGATCCTCGAGGCTCTTGCGCCCCATGGACGGGGAGGGACGGACGGCCTGAAGATGGAGAAGGCGGCCCAGTTCCCCGCCAGAGGCGAAGCCCCCCAGCCCCGGGCCGGGGACTGCTACGCCGAGCTGCTGGCCAAAGGCTTGCCCCGGGAGGGGCTGCTTCAGGTGGACGCGCTGCCCCGCCGGCTGCAGCAGGGACGCCACGCCCGGGAGCCGGGGCTGCGCGCGGGCATCAAGGCAGGTGAGGAGGAGTCGCTCGCGGACAAGAAGCCGCTGCCGGGGGGAGAGCCGGGCCCGCTCGCCTCCGAGGGAAGAAGCCGTCGGCGGGCAGCGCCCTCGGCAGGCGCCGCAGGGCCGCTAGACTGGGTGGCACCCCGCGTCATCCCACGGATCTATTTGCGCCCTTGCCTCATTCCCCCAAAACAGAGAAGATGAGCCCTTCTAAAAAGAGTACTGTCCTTCCCCATCTCTGAAGTGTATTTTAATCGGCAGAGAGGGAGGGGTGGAGAGAGACGCACTCTTCACCTGCTGAGGGGAACTTCATTTCTACTTGATGCGTTTCAAGGGGGTGAGAAGGCAGCACGGTGTCCCGGGATCTCTCAGATCTGAGGTTTCCCAAGGAGATTCGCAAGGAAGGCTCTGCAGAGGCAGGTAATAGCAAACCTCCTCTGCTTCTCCCTTGCCTTGAAAAACCCCTTGTTGGGCTGCCCTAAGTCTGCTGCAGTTTGACTGGCATTTTACACACACGCACACACACTTCAAAATTAAGGCCCTGGAAACAGAACAGTCTGAGCCCTACTATAATTTAAGCCTGTCTCAGAGGTTAAACAAATTGGTTCCAAAGTAGGTCTCATTGAGTTCCAAATAATTGCAGTCTAAAGGGAAACAAGGTAGTTTACCAATATGTTTTTTGTATGTTAATTGTACTGTCAAAGTCTAAAATCTGATTACAAGATGGATAAACAAGTATGTGCATGAATACCTACTACCAGTTTGGTGTAGTGGTTAAGTGTGCGGACTCTAATCTGGGAGAACCAGGTTCGATTCCCCACTCCTCCACTTGCACCTGCTGACGTGACCTTGGGTCAGTCACAAGCTCTGGGACAGCTGTTCCTGAAAGAGCAGTTTGTGTCAGAGTTCTCTCAGCCCCACCCACCTCACAGGGTGTCTGTTGTGGGGAGGGGAAGGGAAAGGAGTTTGTAAGCCGCTCTGAGACTCCAAGTGAAGGGCGGGGTATAAATCCAATCTCTTCTTCTTCTTCTATATTGGGGGGGGGGGCTTGTTAAAGTGAGAAACATTTGAGACTCCCAGAACTCTTCATTCTCTGGTCCTCCCCTCCCACTAATATTCTGATCCTGAACATATTTATCTAAGGGTGAGACTACTGGACAATGCATGTTTATTTTGGGTATGTACCACTGAATTCAGTGCTATTGTGAAGTGCCATCAAGTCACAGCTGACTTTTGGCGAACCTACCGGGTTTTCAAGGCAAGAGACATAAACAGGTGGTTTGCTATTTCCTTGGCAGTCTCCCATCCAAACACTAGCCAGGTCCGACCCTGCCTAGCTTCCAAGATCTGATGAGATACATATAGGAAGCCTTCCTTCCTTTAGCAGGATTTCCTAGCAAAGTTGCTTGTGGCTGCAAGCTAAGAGATGCATAATAGGCCAACTGCCATCTTTTAACTGAGCTACTTTCTATTGTGCCAGTTTTAGGGTTACACAGAACTTTGCACCAACTGCTAGTGTTACAGATATGTAAAGTGCTATCTTTTAGTACAGCATTTGCTAATGCAAGAATATGCACAGTCACAGGTTGAATAAGGTGCTGAATTCCTATGCAGGTGTTGATTTATCTGTGTATCTACATATTGAAAACAGGCAATGTTTATTGGATTAATTTCTCTTGATATAGGATTACATAAATGGGGTACACAAAATTCTGAGAGATAACAGAGCCTTCGAAGGGTAAATTTGGAGGTGGGATTTCCAAATTGTCCCCCCCCCCGAATTCTTTGCAGGCTCTCTGCTTGTTTTTACTATAGCTAACTCTTGTCATCAGGATATTCTCTTTCTCCCTCTTTTTCACATACAAATGCACAAAATACTAGCAGGGCAATCCTTTACTGGATCTACTTTTTTCTCTGTAAACCTATGCAAAGAGACTGAACATGGTGATCTTCACAGCTATGCTAGCCCTGCAGTTCCATGATTTGTAAAGCAGAGTGGCCCAAGCCTGAAATGTACTTTTCCAGGTAGCACTCTAGCCAAAAGAACAAAACTCCACTCCATGGTTCACTTTGAGTTATTGTCCTTTCTTTCTAAACTCTCTTTGTTCTCTCAGAAATTCATTTCAGCAGTGAAGCCCTTTCCTCAGAAGAGGAGGATGGGGAGACTCATGAAAGCAAGATAAAATCGCTGAGCAAACACTCACCTCCAAAGAAAACCATCACTCAGATTATGAAGGATAAAAAGAAGCAGACGCAGCTCACCTTGCAATGGTAAGCTCAAACACACACACCCCCAGCACAGGTGCAGTGTACACTTCCCCCTGTCTGCTACTGCAGCCTGTGATTTCTTTTCCACTGTTTTCTGGGGTATTGTTAGAAGCTGAATTCTCAGCACAAGTGCAATGTATGCAATAAAATATGCTGAAGAAAATGTGGCTGAGACTTTGCCTTGTGAATGCAAACCAGTAGCTCACATTGATATTCCAAGACAATATGTCTGTATTTTGTCAATCCACTATGTAAACATTTTATTCGGCACCATATATATTGGCATTGGCAACAGATCTTTTAACTAGGTTACAGCTTTTGAGAAATGGACTGTAAGTGCATTGATCTACTAGCTTACATTCAACAGTGTCATTTGAGCACTGAAAATGATAAAAGCTTAAAGAGTGTATGTATGTATTTAAAATATTTATATCCTGCCTCATGTCCATGGAATCCAGATCTCAGAATGAGTGGGCTGGAGAAAATGTAAGAAATTCTGTTGTTAGCTGAACACCTGCTGCCTCCAGTAAAGTCCTGTACAATTGCAGTCCAGTATTATTGTTCCTGAATGTTCAACATTAATTTCCTCCTGGCATATGCAACCAGACAGCCACTGTGTCTAATGCTGTGGTTCAAGTCCCCGCTCTGTAAACCTCCACTCAAACTGCACACTTCACTGGCACTGCAATCGTAAATAGAGTTGCAGACTTGTAGATCCACTGCTGTCAATGGATCTTTCTTTAGGACTGCACCGCAGATCACTTTGGGCCAATTACTGTTTTAAATTAGCCTACATCACAGGGTTGTTCTGAGGATTAACTGAGGAAAGAGAGAACTATGTATGCTATCCTGGGTTTGTAATAAATGTGACTGATAGATGGGACATACATTTCTGAAAGATCAGGTGCATTTTTTCCATTTTATACCCCTGCCTCTGGACCAGTTGCATAAAGATGCCGCCCCCCTACAAACACACACGTGTGCGCATTCACCAATGCAGAGTCAAAAGATACCTGGATACTGTGGCAAATGTGACAAAAATAGCCTTGATACTTGGTGACTGTAGGCCATGGGATTTGGGGAGCTGGTTCATCAACTTTTCATTCACTTTTCAAAATGGCCCCGCCAAAATCTAGCAGCCTGCTAGTGCTCTTTGGAATCAAGATGTTAAGAAACTGATGAAACGATGAAAAGATAAATGGTGCAAAGGAAAGAATCTTTAATGATTGTATAACCCCTTTGTGTCACTTGGTGATATATGCTTAGCTCTAGCATATATTGGGAACAGAACTTTAAGAATCTGAAAGATTCCCCCTGATGAAGCTGTGCTCAAAATGTGTAGGAGTTATACATTAATTAAAGATTCTTACTTTTGCACCATTTGCCTTTTCATCTTAGTTTTGCCTTGGTGCAGTCCCCTCTTCTCTTCATTGTCCTAACCTTAAACACATGACCCTGCCCCCCAATCCATTATGCTGCTGGTGACACATACAAGTAATAATGCATACACCTTGGAGTTTGTTGGACCTTCCCCCCCCCCCCCCCGAAGCAGATTTCCCTGTAGAACCCCACACCTTTCATAAGGGTGTAAAAATGAATTTAGGTTCAACAACCGGGGGGGGGGGGGGACAAACTGATCAGCTTTACCTCACCAGTCAGGCATACAGTAATTTTTGGACAGTGACCATTACGTGAAAATAAATTCTACTGTTTTCATTCAAACTTATTTCCATATGGACCACAACTTTGGATACTGAAGCACTAAAAAGTGATTTGGATGAAGTCATTATTTACTTTGTCAGAGGTATGATACAGCATGATTCTACTTTAAAACTGTAAACAGGAAGTGAAGGAAAGGGAGAAGGAACCAGGAGGAAGCTAAAAACCATGGTATTTTGTTTTGATGACTCTTTTTTCATCTTCAGGCTGGAAGAGAATTACATTGTATGTGAAGGAGTTTGTCTGCCAAGGTGCATCCTTTATGCCCATTACCTGGATTTCTGTAGGAAAGAGAAACTTGAACCTGCCTGTGCTGCCACATTTGGGAAGGTAAAGAAGGCATCTGACCTACCTATTCGAAAACATTTAAAAAACAAGGGATTAGATTCAAAGTTCCCCTCATGGAATGGACCATCATTATCACCTTCTACAGTGCCCTGCACCACCCCAAACACTGCTTGAGGGACCTCTGGGAAAGCGTGTGGGATGAAATGTGGAGGGTCTGCAGCCCAAATGATGAATCTGTGAAAACTGCAGAAGCCCCTGCCCTTGTACAAGCAGAAATGACCTCCTCTCAAGTGGCAGTCACAAGCTGGGATTCAACCCAGTCACACCACTTCCCCCAGAATAATCGTGGCTTTCAGAGGTCATGTACCTTAATGAGCTTACTAGATGTGATGGGGCTACCACATGTATTTATCAATGTCCACTTAGAAAAAAGAGGTGGGGTGGGAAGGTCTATATTTTTGACTTAATGGAGCTAGGGGGAGCATGGGGTTACAGGAGCTACATTTTATTCCCTCCCACATATTACTTTGATGGGCTCCATAGCTTCTGACTGGAGATGGACTGGGAGTATTTTGTTCCCTGAACCCCTAGACAAGTGAACACAGCCAAGGAAGTTGTGGCAGGGGGAGAATTTTGCTCCCTGAACCCCCAGATTCCCTTTCATATATAAGATAATCTCCACCCCCTACTTTATAAGTAAATGAGATGGATATAAATTTCCCCTGATTTTCTGACCTTGCACAAAAACAGGATCTCGTAAGCCCTTAGTGGCTTCAACTGAAAGGTGGTTTTAAATCCGTGCTCCGGTGGGATGCTCTTGAGGGTTTTGTCACTTTTCAAGATGGAATCCAGAGGAAACAGTAGTGAAAACAATGGTTTTGCAATTGGGTAGATAACGTTGCACAAGCAGTGCACGCTATAGAGTGTTGGAGCCAGCAAATTTGAAAGGAATGTGAGTTCTGTAGTTACTACCATGAGAATAGGGAGCAAATAATGAAAGGAAGAGTATGAAAAGGTAAGATTGTCTGCAGATCTTCCCCCCCCCTGACTCCCCTCCCCCACACCTTAATGTTAAAATCATTTAAGCAAAGTGAGAGATGGGCTTTCCAAACTAAATCCAAACTACTAGGAAGTAGTGAAACTAAATACCAAGAAAGCTTCAGAGATCAGCTTTTTAAAACATCACTGCTCTTTTCCAATTGCCTTGCAGAGCTGAAATACATTAGTTTAATGAAATGTTGGGGTTTGCATCTCACTGTGATTAAGTGGTTTACTGCAACACATCTTCATCACTTACAAGAGAGATTTCACCTACCTTTTAAATGAATGTGTTGTTGTTTTTTTAGTTTTTCGTCTGAGCTTTTGGAAACAGTGGAATTAACTTTCTTCATTAGCTGCTGAGCTTTGCCTCTCTGATATTTGTGGTGCTGTATGCAGGGACTTTGTCGACTTGTCACCTGAACCACTCAGTTGCTCAGTTTCAGGAAGTGGCTTTAAACCAGATTAACTGAACCACTGCAGGAAAAAAAACATGTAGGAATACACTTCAATTTCAGTTTCAGAGTTACCTGTGTCTGAATCCATTATTACATAAATCGATTTGCCAAGCTGGACAAACCTGTTTTAAAACCAAATTGTTGCACCCACATGGCTTTTGGGTAGTCGTATGACTACTGATCTGGTTTAGTTCTTACTCTGAAAATACATCCAAGTCAGCTTCATATGCAGTGCTGCAAAATCTTTTGAATCTTATTTGCATCCTTTATTTACTTCTTATCAGTGTGACATGGAAGGTGGGAGAGGATGATTTCAAAATCAAATATGAATTCTTTGTAGGCTCTTTACATTTAAACTGCATAATGCCAAAAAGCTAAAAAGATACTAGTTGTCTCCATGCACCTCTGGAGTCTCTGGGCATATCTATACCTCAGAGTTGAACTGGTATTGGCTTCTGTGTCTTCACAGAACTCTGGGAATTACTTTGTGGAAGGCATAGAGATCTCTAAGGCTACAGTGAGATGCATTTGTGCTGCCAATTCATTCCTTTTCCATAATTGATTGCCAACATCCGGGTAGGGTCTGGAGATCTCCAGGAATTACAGCTGATCTTCAGATGGCAGCGATGTTTTCCTCTGGAGAAAATGCCTGCCTTGAAGAGTGGACTCTATGACATTATACCTAGTGAGGTTTCTCTCCTCCCCAAACCCTGTTCCCTTACAAGCTTCACTCTCAAATCTCCAAGAATTTCCCAAACTGGATTTGCAACCCTATATTGCAGTGGTGGTTCCACACTGTATTTCATGTAATGCTGTATCTTATATATAATTGTGTTTTGGTCATGGATTCTCTTGAACATTCCACATGTTCACAAATCAGTTGGCTCCCTGTTCTGTCACTCAGAGGGTCTCCCTATCCACTGGCTGTGTTGCCTGAGTCCTGTCTCCAACATTCTAAACAGTTTGCTGTTCCTTTCCCGCACATAGCCAGTCAGAACACAGAGGTTATTTGCATATGCAACCTGATTGGCCTTTGCCTCTAACATTCTAAACAGTTTGCTGTTGCTGTTGAATGTGTCCTGAGATAAAATACATATCCCAATCTCCCTGTGGGGCCTGGAGATCTCCCAGAAATCACCGTGTTCCCCAGCCACAGCACATCATTTCCCCCACAGAAAGTCTCCCAGCTATTACAACTGATGTCTAGATGACCAAGATCAGTTCTCCTGGAGACAATGGCTGCTTCGGGCAGTAGACTCTATGGCATTATACCCTGCTGAGGTCCCTTTCCACCCCAAACCCTGCCCCCCCAGGCTCTACCCCTCAAATCCACAGGTATTTCCCAACCCAGAGTTGGCAACCCTGTAACTGGCTATGGAACTGTTTTTCAGACTCCTGGAACCCAGAAAACATGGCATAGGAGGAGGTGCTTTTCTACCTTGGCTGCTACTGCATAGCCCCAAATTAACATAAGCCAACCTCCAGGCAGCACCTGGAGATCTCCAGCTATTACAACTGATGTCCAGATAAGCAAGATCAGTTCTCTTGGAGACAATGGCTGCTTTGGCCAGTGGACTCTATGGCATTATACCCTGCTGAGGTCCCTCCCCACTGCAAACCCTGCCCTCCCCATGCTCTACCCCTCAAATCTACAGGTATTTCCCAATCCAGAGTTGGCAACCCTATAACTGGCTATGGAACTGCTTTCCAGACCATTGGAACCCAGAAGACATGGCATAGGAGGAGGTGATTTTCTGCCTTAGCTGCCACTGCATAGCCCCAAATCAACATAAGTCAGAGTTTATTATAAAAATATATCAGTGGCAAGATCCTATGTTATGTGTAGTCAAAAGTAAGGACCTGAATTTTCCTTTTGTGTTTGTTTTACAGGCTTATTATTTTCTTCTCTGTTCTCTCCGTGGTTTATAATAGAATTCATGGGTCAACTGCAGATTATCTTAGTACAAAAGAAATAAATTTCTCTTTTTGCCACCCACAATCCTCAAATATTCATATTTTCTGTTCATTTTTTTCTGTTTCCTGCAAAAAGTCTATGAAGGGTTTCCAGTTAATGATAACTGTAGATAACGTCCTTTTTTCTGATCAAGGAAGTAAGTTTATCCATCTCTGCAAGTTCCATCATCTCCACCAACCATCCTCTGTAGTGGACAATGTCACACTTTCCCATTTTTGTGCATATAATCATTTCGCTGCTGTCATCATGTATAAAAACAAAGTTCCATGATTTTAGTCCCAAAAGAAAAGCTTCTGGTTTCATGTGAACATTAGTCTTTACTACAATCTTCTTATTTGTGTCTAAAAATGTTTGGCTTTGTTACACATCTACTGTAAATGATTAAAAGTCCCTTCATTTTGTTCACATTTCCAACATATATTCAAGATATTTTTGTACATTTTAGCTAATTTTTCTGGTGACATATACCATTGGTATGTCGTTTTATAATAAAAATTCTCTTTAAGACTGGAGTTTAATGTAAATTTAACACCCTTCTTCCACATATTTTCCCATTTTTCCATTTCTATATTATGTCCAAAGTTTTTAGTCCATTTTATCATAGACTCTTTCACACATTCCTCTTCTTTTGTTTCAGATTTCAACAAAAGTTTATACATTTTGGCAATAACATGTTCATCATTTGTACATAGTTCTGTTTCAAATTCAGACTTAGATTTTTTGAAACCAAAAGATCTTTTATCTGCTTGAAACTTTTCTTGTAATTGTGCATTAGAAAAAACATTGACAAGTAGGAAGTAATTAATTTTGTAAATTGAATGCAAGTAGAAAAATATAAAGGGACAGTATCCTGAGAAACTTCAGTAGCACTCTCCAAAGCCAAGTACTGGCATTATGTTATATGTTACAAAAAACCCACCACAAACTTGGTCTGGGAAATGTTGAGAGACCATTGCAGGAAGAACTGAAATACAGTTGGGTTGAACTCAGTGCAACATTTCCACAGGCATGAGAACTTCTGCCCACGCAGAGTGGTTTTCTTGGCTCCACTTGGGGCAGCCCCAAATGCTCCTTAATCTTGTTCCCCAGGAGCAGGAGGGGGGGGGTTATTTCAGACTGCTGCAGGCTGGGGAAATCTGAGAAAGTTGCACTCTATGGGCAGAAGTTCTTACATCTGTGGAAATGCTGTGCTCGATCCAATGCACTGATTGCTAACAATATCGTCTGGATTTCCATTAAAGCTGAAAAATCACAGCACCTCAGAACTAAATGGCTAGTATGGCACCAGCCTAACGGATCATTCTTTGCATCTTTACCAAACCACATTTTCCAGGATACCATCACAATTAGACTAATGTAAAATGGATATACATTTATAGTGTAGCATTGCATTCCCTGGTATTCACTCAGAGTACTCTACATCTTAAACAAGCACAGTCCTTGCAGCTAGTCTTCCCCTTCTGTTCCTTGGGAAGAGAAGCGGTATGGTTGCAGGCCTCAATGGGTTAATGCTTCCTAAGTGGAGTTTGCTGAAGAAGTCCCTCAAGAGTGGTCAGATCCACTGTAGGTTGCAGGACTTCCTTTGGTTTGATTTTTATTTTGTTTTAAATTAAACATACAACACAGTTCTGACAATCGTATAACAATAAATAAAATCAAATTAAACGAGATGAATCATAGGTTATAGGATCTAAATGTGAGGGTAACAATAGTGTGGAATACAACAAAATGTGATGTTGAATGTGAATTAATATGTGAATGAAAACTCTAATAGTTCTGTGCTTCTGCCTTTTGGAGACCTTAGTGTATGCTAATCAAACAAATAATGATGATGATGATGATGATGATGATGATGATGATGATGATGATGATGATGATGATGATGATAACAACAACAACAATAATAATAATGCTTTGTCCTTTGGCCATTATTGCCTTTTGACCTTGCTGGTTATAGAAACTTAATTTTTTAACTTCTTTTTTAGACTATTCGTCAGAAATTTCCTCTTCTCACTACAAGGAGGCTGGGCACAAGGGGCCATTCGAAGTAAGACCCCATTCAATATATTTGTCTTACAAACTGTGATTTTATTTATTTTTTCATTTGGGACTGTCTACCATAAAATCTTTATACGTAAGTTGGAATTCCAGTGCATGTGATGAACTGACAGTCTCCAGAGAATGTGGGTAAAATATAGCAAATGGCCTGTGTATCCAGTAGATTCAGGTGGGTGATCGTGCTGGTCTGAAGCAGCAGAACAAAGCTTGAGTCCAGTGGCACCTTTAAGACCAACAAAGTTTAATTCAAGGTATAAGCTTTTGTGTGCACGCACACTTCTTCAGATACAGTGGAACAGAATACACCAACCATTACACATAGGTACAGGTGAAGAGGGTGTTGCCAGGAAGGGCCAATCAAAGTCAAGATGCATAAGTAACTGAGCAGTAAATGTTGCTAGGACTGGATCTTAGCTACTGCTCAGTTACTTATGCATCTTGACTCTGATTGGCCCTTCCTGGCAATACCCTCCTCACCTTCTATCTATATGTAATAGTTGGTGACTTCTGTTTCAATGTTTCTGATGAAGTGTGCATGCACACAAAGGCTTATACCCAGAATAAAACTTTATTGGTCTTAAAGGTGCCTCTGGAGTCAAACTTTATTCTATGAATCCAATATTATTGATTTCAAATAGATTTCACTTACTTATTATATTTACTTTTATAATTTTATTATTTTAAAGTTGTAATTTCCTGTAATTTCCTGTTGTGAATTAATTACTGGTTGGTATTCTTTCAGGGGTTGTAATCAATGGTTTTTAAATTTGGCATATTATTTTAATTTTAAAAATCTTATTTTGATGCTGCTTTTCGAGCAGATGCTTTGTGGCACCTTTGCAGCACTTTGAGAGCCAGTTTGGTGTAGTGGCTAAGTGTGTGGACTCTAATCTGGGAGAACCGGGTTTGATTCCCCACTCCTCCACTTCCACCTGCTGATGTGACCTTGGGTCAGTCGCAAGCTCTGGCACAGCTGTCCTTGAAAAAGAGCAGTTTGTGTCAGAGTTCTCTCAGCCCCACCTACCTCACAGGGTGTCTGTTGTGGGGAGGGGAAGGGAAAGGAGTTTGTAAGCCGCTCTGAGACTCCAACTGAAGGGTGGGGTATAAATCCAATCTCCTCTTCCTCCTCCTCCTCCTCCTCCTCCTCCTCCTCCACTTTGTAATAGCAGAAACAGGGATCCAGGGGCAAAGTTAATCAAAGGAGCATACCGTCTCCTGCCTTCCCCTTCCCCCAAGCTGTTTGCACCCTCCTCTGTACCAAAAGATGGGAGACCGTAGTGATGATAGGGAGTCAGGTAAAATTGCCCATTTCTCCCTCTTCTGCTGACATAAGCCACGAGCAAAAGAGAAAGAAAGAAAGTGTGGCACGGGCTAGACTTCAAAGCAAACTGGTCATAAGTGAGGGTTTGTTTTCTCTGCACATTACAGGTTCTCGACTTGTCTTGGTAGGTAGGTCTTTTTCTCAATAAACAGTTCATGTTTTAAGCACAGAAGCAGGGGTCTTTTCATAGAAAAAGAGCTGCAGGAGCTCATTAGCATATGGTATGCTCTTTATTAGTTTTTTATGCACATATATAATATCCATATTATAATAATTTACATTCGAGTCTGATCTTTAACATTATTGTCGATCCATTTGTAAAGTCTTGACCTTTTTTTAGTCTTCTCCTTTTCCCTGAATCAACAAGCTCAGTTTGTCCATTTCTGCTAAATTCAACATTTTCAAACTTATTTCTTCCCTAGTCAGAATTTTTTCAGATTTCCAGTATGTGGCCAAAAGTATTCTGGCTGCTGTTATTATAAGTACAACTAAGCGTGCATCATCATGATTAAGATTTTCTGGCATTATATTTAACAAATATATTTCTGGGTTTAACATCAAATACATATTTATCATTTCCCAAATTATTTTTTGTACTGTCTCCCGAAATCGTTGATTTTTTACACATCACCACCACATATGATAAAACGATCCTACATTAACTTTACATTTCCAACACTTATTTGAACTATGTACATAGCATTTCACTATTTTTTCCGGTGGCATCTATGAAACACTTTAAGAATATTTTCTTTATAAGCTGTGGCTCTCAAATATTTCATTGATCTCCATATTTTAGACCATTTATCTATTTCTATATTATGTCCTATATCATTCATCCACAAAATCATTGTGTGTTTAACTATTTCGTCCTGCATAAGATCTTCTATTTGTAGATTATATAGTTTCTGGATCATTTTATCATTAGACGAGAGCCAGATCCTATCCAACTCATTCTTATTGTCCTCAAAACCCTGCGTCACATCCTTAGAAAATCTGGATTTTAATTGTGCATTTTCCCACCATGATAATTGTATATTGTGTTGTTGATTAAGGATATTCTCCCATTTAAGTTTATTATTCTTATCCAGTAATATATTATACATTATTCTCTTATTTTTCGATAAAAGTGTTGGTTTAACAAAAGCTTCCATGGGTGAAACCCATTTTGGTGTTTTTCTGTAGTATCTCTGTTTAATTTGATTCCAAACTTTTCCTAGCAATCCCCTTACTATATGATTCTGAAAGTTGGAGTGTATCTTATCCTTTCCGTACCAAACATACGTGTTCCAATCCATATATAAATCATGTCCTTCCAACTTCAAACATCTTAAATCATCCAAATGTATCCAGTCTTTAATCCAGCAGAGTGCAGAGGCTTGATAGTATAGCTTCCGATTCGGAACACCAAAGCCTCCTCTTTCTTTTTTCTCCTGTAGTAATTTTAGCTTTATTCTGGGTCTTTTTGGGAACCAAATGAATTGCCGTGTAATTTTGTCCAATGTTGTAAAAAAAATATTTCTTTTAAATTGCTTCAATGAAGACGAATATTCTACCAAGATTCTTATTTCTAGCTCAGAATATCCCAGCATATGGTATGCTAATGAGCTACTAGGCTATTAGCATATGCCACAACCCGTGACATCACCGGAAGTGATGTCAGAAGGGGAAGCAAAAGGGGGGAGGCATCATCAAAAGTCTCCCCTTCCCTTCCACAGCTGGCCTGTGGGGGGAAGCAAAGAGAGAAGGAGTTTAAAGTTTAAACCCCTTCTCACTAGAGTTGGGCCACAGAAGGAGGAAAGAGGGAAGGAAAGAGAGAGAGAGTAGAGAGAGGGAAGGAAGGAAGGAAAGAGGGAAAGAAAGAGAAGGAAAGAAGGAAGGAAAGAAGGAAGGAAAGGGGATAAAAAGAAAGAAGGAAAGAGAGAAAGAAAGAGAAGGAAAGAAGAAGGGGAAGAAAGAAAGAGATGGGAAAGCCCCCGCCCCCCCACCCACCCCGATCCCTTACTTACCGCTTCGGTGCAGGCCCGGGGGACTCAGCTGCGGGGCTCTCCAGGCTTCCCCTGGCCCTAGTGCTCCTGTGTGGGCCCGGGGGACCTGGCTGCGGGGATCTCCGGGCTTCCCCCGGCCCCAACACTCCTGTGCGGGCCTTGGGGACCTGGCTGTGGAGCTCTCCGGGCCTGCCCCCGGCCCCAGTGCTTCGGTGTGGGCCCAGTGGACCCGGTGGCGGGGCTCTCCAGGGTATCCGGCAGTGGGGTTCTTCAGGCCTCCCCCTGGCCCCAGCGCTTTGGCACGGGGAGCTGGGGGCGGGGCTTGCTGCACCACCATTTGTGCCGGGTCCTGGGCTGCCAGAGCAGTGCTCCAGTGCGCTCCAGCCCCAAAAGACCCCTGCACAGAAGTATTTATTCTGCCATTTCCCCAACACAATAATTGAATTAAATGGGAAGCAACTTACAAACCGGGGAACTCTATACACATATTGATGCTCCTACCCCTTCCATGAAATCACTGAATCATTTTCTTAAATGTCATTCATTCAAGATATGTTCAGTTTGGCAAATTGGCTTAAAATATATACCAAAATGATAGAGACAGACAGCTGTGTTGCAAAGTATGACCACATATTAGGTTTGTCAGTTAGGCAGCAGTGCAAAAAAGTTATCAAGGTGGCACACAGATCCATTGTCCTTTGTCACATATATTATTTCCTTTGTCCTATTTCCTTATCATGCCCTGTCTTCACTCATTTCTATACTGAATGATGGTGATCTGGGGGTTGTAAGCTAGCACTAATTGTCCTCTACAGCGTTCAAGATGGCATCTTGTCCTAACTTGAAACAAACAGGTCAGCACCAGATGTTTTTATCATGTGTTGACTTTGTAATTATGGTGTCCCATTCAGACAGGTCTGATGCCAGCCAAAAAAGCCATAGACTAGGCTACATCAAGAGTAATGACAGACAATGATTTGTTTTCTTAAATCAGGATTCTAACTAGAATTAAATTATTGTCTAGTTATAAGGGGCTGCAGTGGCTCAGAGGTTAAGATGCTGAAGCTGCAGTCTGGAAGGTCTGTAGTTCAGCAGTTCGAGACCCTAGTGTTGCGTGACGGAGTGAGCGCCTGTCTCTGGCCCCAGCTCCTGTCAACCTAGCAGTCCAAAAGCAAGAAATTGCAAGTAGGTAAATAGGTACTACTTTGGTGGGAAGGTAACAGCGTTCCGTGTGCCTTGGTGTTTAGTCATGCCGGCCACATGACCACAGAAATGTCTTCGGACAGCACTGGTTTGGAAACGGAGATAAGCACTGCCCCCTAGAGTAGGATTCGACTGGCTTTTGAGCAAGGGAAACATTTACATTTACCTAATCTGGTTTATAAATTGGAGAACAATCACTGTCTGTTATTTCCCCTGGTTTTGACACAACAAACTGTGGCTTGTTCCAGATCACAAATTTTTCAGTCTTCGGTGTCTGATTGGAAAGAGGAAAGACTGAATTTTCCTGGCCAATGGTTCTCCTAAATCCTAATGAAAACAATGTAACAGTAAATTAGTTATGAGATTCATGTCTGACTCAAGTCCCATTGATTTCAACATGACTGCAGAATAACTAACTTTCTCTGAAGTGAGGCCAAGTTGATCTGTGCAACTGTGGCTGCTATTGCATGCATGTGTCAGGGAGTGCACATACCCTGTGGGCCACGTGAGCTCAAATTACAATTTAATTTCTTTCTAGACTTTGATCAATGCTAAATCTTAGCTTCCCTCCACCATTTCTGAAAGGCATTATCTTATTTATTAAAAGTGATTTAGTGGGTTAATAAAACTGATATGGCAGCTGGCCTTGTGATAACGGGTTATTGCCAGTCCCTGTGGAGCTTAATCCTATCATTGCCTTATCAGCCATCATTTGTGTCAGCATATGCTTCAGTCAGGGCTACTTGCTGCATAGGAACATATGTCAGTGAACACAGGAGGGGAGGGGGAAAGACAGCCTCCCCTTGTTTCTCCCTGTCTGTGTCTCTTTGCTGTGTGAATAGAGAACACTTACAGCTAGTGTGGTGTAGTGATTAGCGTTTCAGACTAGGATTTGGGAGACCCAGGTTTAAATCTTCACACTGATATGGAGGCTTGCTGTGTGACCTTGGGCCAACCACACACTCTCAGCTGACCTACCTTACAGAGTGGGTGTGAGGATAAAATGAAGGAGAAGAGAATGATGTCGCTGCTGTGGGTCCCCATTGGGAGGAAAGGAGGGTAAATATGAAGTCAGTAAATAAATATTTTGGCAGAATGGATTTGAAAAACCTGTGAGGGTGTAAAGGAAAGATATGCATGAATCAAAACGGCCTGCATCCAACCACACAGTTCCAAACACGTCAGGGCATTTAAGTTTTCATTAAAGGTGGCAGTAATTTCTACCAGTTCTCTCATTCTGCTGCAGCTCACTGAGACCCCCCGTCCCACATTTTGTTCTTCAGAAACAACATGGGAGAAAAGAGAGTATTTACAACTAGAGGAGGTATTAGCAGAAATTGACATGATCTCTGAAGAAAATTTAAGTGCCAGAAAGTCCAGTTGGATACAGGCCAGTGGAAAAAATATGTTAGACATGTGTAGGTTTATTTATTTGATTTATACCCTGCCCTCCCCACCGAAGCAGGCTTAGGGTTCATATGGTGGCATGTGGGAAATGAGCTTAGAGCTTGTGCATCCTCTCCTATTAGGTACACAGCCTCCGATGTGATCCAGGGCCCATGCACATAAATACTTATGGAGAAAAAGGGCTGTACAAGCAGAAGCAATTCTCATAGACATTTAAACAGTGCAGTCCAGTTAACCTTGAAGGGTCTTTGCATGGTGAAAGACAATGTGTAAGTTTGAAGCTTACTCTTATTCAGGATCCAAAAACTGAATTGTTCCTTACTTCTAATTATATAGATATGTAAAATTTCTGGAAATTTTGAACCCATGGAGAAAAAAACCTCATATTTTCCCACAATTTATTTTTTTTGGGGGGGGGAAGAAATTTTGGGAAAAATTGAAATATACTTATTGACCTATCAAACCTAAACTGATTTTATTGCTCTAACAAGATAAAATGCATTGTTTATAACTTATTGAGCATATAACATTGCAAGCTGAATGAATAAATAAAGAAAAATTTTATATCTTTATGGAATTATAAAGTTATTGCCAACGCCCCGAGGGCGCTAAGGCTCTTTGACTTGTGTGGCTAGCCAATAAACCACACAGTTAAAACAATCATCCAGGCAGTAAAGGGTAACAAGAGAATTTATTCGAATAAGGAACATCTCACAGCAAAGTTCAGCGTGGATGTTCAATGAGCAAATACAGGAAGCAGACTTATATACTCTTCTTGCTCCTCCTCACTATACATCATCACTGACATCACTTAGACATGCTCAGTTCAGTTTTCTTTGTCTGGCTAGTCATCAATCACATATTTGACACACAGACTGTTACTTGGCTGCGTCTCAACTCCCACAATGCAGGTGCAGCTCTCATTATATTTGATTGATCTTTTGCTTACTTCTTTTGGCCATACTCCCAGACTCCTTTCACCTTTGAATGAACTTTTAGGCTGAGTTCGTTTTCAGTACAAAACTCTATCAGTTCTGTTACAAAATTGGTTCTTTTATATTTATACAGGCACATATGTTACAAAAACACCTTTGCTGGCATTTTGTGATCTATCTCTATTGAAGAATACATGGAGACATTGAATTTCTGGAAAAAATACAGTATTATAGCACTGTTTTCACAATTAAACTCTTATATGTACACTTTTCTAATACTATAAAGTAGCCTATGTCATAAAGCTCTTGGAGTTGTGCTGAATCTATATATCAGTTTTTATTTTAGTCCAGAATATTTTTACAAAATATTAAAACATCTAAACTTCCTTATTTCGTCAAGATATGTGATTCTACATTAACCAACAGGTGTCACCCTTTTATAATACAAATTCTGTATTTCTAATTGACCCCTTTAGTGTCTATGATTTAAGATCCACCTGAACCTCTTAATTAACAGATGTGCATGATTCATCTCTGTGACATATTCTGCTTGTTAGCAGCTTGATACTCCTTAAAAACGTCAAAGCACTCAATTTGGAACATCTCCCAACCTTTCTCATTAGTTCTTTTAACTTAGCTTTAAATACAGTTCCTCAAAACATAACTGCTTTTCTCTTCAATAAACATACAGAAACATTTTATCCATAAGCTTAATAACTTTCTATAGCAGAGCTTAAAATTAATAAAGGATAGTTGCTTTTACAAATATCTTATACATTTTCAGCCTTAAACATAACATAAAGTTCTAAAAACACATCATCAGATCAAGAGAAGAGATTTCTCTCTGTTACAGTATATAGTCATCCTTTTGTTTATTCCAATTAGGCTCTTCTCTTTGAAGTAAAGGATGGAACAATAAATCTCAACATTGGCAGTGGTGCATGATTTCCCAATTAGGATTACTGGCATTACACCTATTCAATTTGTTCTATTATTCCAGTTAAAAAGGCCACCCGAGTCTTTTCTTCTTTACGTTGCAACATCCCAAACTTAAAGAGTAAACTTCCCTTATTGCTAAAACTCACAAACCACTGCAATAAACATCTTAATAAAAGCAACATAAAACTGAAGCTTATTTTCCATAGAAAATGCAACTGTATTCAACCCAATTAATTCCGACATACCAATTATTTACTAGGTCCTTTGAAGCAAAAGGATTCTATCATAAATCTTGCCCATGATGGGTCCTAATGAAAAATTGGCTCAATTAATGGAGAAACACCTGTACGTAACTCCCAATTTAAAAGGTTGATGCAAAAACATCTTGTCAATTAAAAATGATTTAAACCACCTGCTTTTATAACAGTGTTTAGTGATTTAAACAGTTCACCAACTCCACCAGGAATTCCAAAGACTTTCCCCCAAAAGATTCCTGTAAAACAGCAATAATCAATAGAAAATCATTTGAACCCTTGGCACTTCCTACAAAGTTATAAGTTCTTTAGTGTTCTATAAGCAAAATTGCAAATATATCCAATACTTGAGAGAAAATTGTGAGCTGAAGCACCTCATGCTATCTTAGCACATATACTTTAATTTTTGCTATCTAGTTAGAGAGAGCTCAGTTCTCAACTGAACTTTCCTCTGAGGCTTTGATGCAGTTTTCTGCCCTACCTCCTTCTGATGTTTTTTGCCATCCAGCAAGGTAGGGTAATAAGGCACTTGCTACTCAACTTGTGGGTAAATGTGTCACAGTGGTTTGAGGGGGGAGGTGAAAAAGACCTAAAGGGAGGAATTCCTGTAGGGATTTGGAACCTGCCCCACACATTCTTTAAGTTCTCAGAGGCTTTAGCAGGCTGGTTTTTTCTCTACCTTCCCCTTTCACTGTATCTGAGGAAGTGTGCTTTGCACACAAAAGCTTACAACATGAATAAAACTTTGTTGGTCTTAAAAGTGCCATTGGACTCAAACTTTGTTCTGCTCCTTCAGCCCAACATGGCTGCCCACCTGAATTACCCCTTCAATGGACACTGACATCCAAGCTAGATGTGATGTTGACCACATGACCAATACAAGGACTCACAGTCATGCTGCCTCTGTTGATTCCCTCTGGGAACTCCATTCTGAAGCACAGCTGGGGTCCAATTTGGATCAGGAGAAGGATCTTCAGCCTTCCCTACACACACCATTTCCCTGACATGAAATGACTGAGGGGGCACTGTTTTTACTCGAGAGTGTACACGTGACTTTCCCCACAGAGACAAGTAGTGCACCTCTGGGATAAACGCAGGCCAGGAAAATCACACAAGCGGAGGGGAAAGCCCCTTCTCTATGTGTACAAGTTGCAAATTGCAATCTGAATTGAGTTCTATGTGCATGGGAATTGAGAAGAACCTGCGAATCACAAGTTATTATTACATAAGACACAGGACGGGGATCCTGGATCCAACCTATGTACTCTATAACATGTGAAGAGACTTTCTGTGCCTTGTAGTTAGTAGTATACCATCTAGTTTGGGCTGTGCTGGCTCTCTTGTGACAACGTAATGACTGCATTAATTCTGTTTGCCTTCACTTTGCTGTGTCCTTTGGAACCATCTGTAAATATAATTTGTTTCCCACACTTACAGATATCACTATTATGGCATTGGCATTAAAGAAAGCAGTGCGTACTATCATTCTGTATATTCTGGGAAAGGTTTGACAAGGTATGATATAGCAACTTTTAAAGAATAGCTGTAATACTGTTGGCGATTATCAATACTCAGTCTTACTCTTTATCTACACCGTGATGATACTTTATGTTGCTTTAATTGTTGTCGAAATGTCTCTGCATTTGCAGTGGCCATGGCACAACCTCACATTTGGTTGAGGAATAAATTCCTGTCCCATTCCATCCATCTTGTAGCTTCTCTTCCCCGTTCATTTCCATGCAGCAGCTGCCTGCAGAGTTATTCTTATATCTTTGCAATGAAAAGGGTTAAAGATGTACGTATTAAAAAAATGAAAGTTGGTAATTCAGAAGAATTAGCAGATTATGTTACCAGATCATTACAATTTTATTGCAATATAGTGTAAGAGCAGATACCATTAGGGAAAAAGTCTACAAAAATCCTCCAGCGCTATATAGTAGAAACACTTCAGCCAAGAGGGACGGATGAAAGGAAAATGACATGGGTGGAACCTTTTGGCAGCTTATTTATATCCTACACAGAATAGTGCTGAGAGCTGCTGAGTTCCATCAACATTCCCCTATGCCATGAAGCAGCTAAGATTCAGCTGAATGCTGTTCTGCACCAAGGCAGCTCCCTCCCCATGCCCTCCTCCTGGACATACAGCTGATAAGCAGCTGTCAAAGGTGAACTCCCTTCATCGACAGAGGCCTCAAGTGGCTCACCAAGTTTTACTGCCCTTCTCATTGTTTTTTTAAAAAAATCTATTTACTATTTAGTTTAAAACTTTTAAAAGAAGTAATCAAAGACACAATTTTCTACTTATTTATTTTCACGTAAACAACCATAATTCTGGGATGAGTTGCTGCTATCAAACAGCCTACCAAAAGCAAAATGGGAAAACTTGAAAGTAGGCAGTTAGAGGATGAGGCCAAGTGGATGCTAAAGAAAAACCTGCTCCAGTTTGTAAGCAAACGAGGAGCAAAATATCCACATGGAAGCAACCTTACTTATGGCTAATTCACACCAGGGTGGACGTCACTTATTTACTTAACATGCGATTATTTACAGCTGAATATGCAAAGTGGTTCCATTGAAAAGCAATGACATTGAAGGGATGTGAGGTGATATGAAGCTTCTACCTGTGCAAACAGCTACATGTGACCAGGGAGCAGTCTAAGTGATTGGGGGGGGGCTGGGCAGACATCCAAGATAGGGTCCCATAATCACTGCCACACACTGCCCCCCCCAACAGGGCCAAACAAAGGGCTGCCCTCACCCTGTGTAAGGCAAGTGAGAGCTGTTGCTGAAATCTCGTAGCCCAGGCCCCGGATCGTGAGTGGTTATCACTGCAAATGGACAGCACGAGCCTGCATAGGACAGATGAAAGTGGTTAGAACCTGCTCTTTTTTTCTTTTCTTCCTTCCCTTGGGGGGAGGGTCCATGGATGGTCAGGCCCCTCCCAGCACAGGGCTTGGGCTGCTGCCTCTGTTGCTGATTGGCTGAGGCCATCCCTGCATGTGATTGGCAGGAAGCTGGAACATGCTGTCATTTTAGGTGGCTTGCAGAGATCTGTGTGAAGGACCCTTATATTATGCAGACTTTCTGATTTTCGTGAGAGTGGAGGTATCTACAAGCCATTTACCAAATGACTGATGCTTGAAGGTTTACCACTGTATGTGTAACCACAATGAAAGCAAAGCATGTCAAAATTTTTGCCATACCCTTCACCTGTAACCATTCAGTAACCCAGACTCATAGTAAAAGTTGCCTCTATATTGCCAGATAGTACCAATGATGACTGGTTTCCCATGCAGTTGCATATCTACCACATTAAATTTACCATTCAACAACCATGTGATGGACTGTTGTCTCTATCCATTTGACAGTGTGTGCTGAAATTGTGCTGATTCTAAATACTTCCTTCAATAGGATTAAGAAAAGGAACAAAATTATCTAGATTTGTTGTTTGTATAGCAATAATGCTACAGTAGAGAATTAGTTACAATACTAGATTTTAAAAGATATCTAATATTCTTTCCTAAACTAAAAGTGAAATCTTGCATTTCAAAGGTTTTCTGGAAGCAAGCTAAAGAATGAGGTGAGTGTGCTCTGCTGTATTAGGTGTGGAAGTATTTGTAATTATGGAATTCCTATATAGTCCATGGAAGACAACCCAAATGTTTTTGATGCAGCAGTGCAGCACAATAGCAATGGGGCTTCTGGATGGCAACTTTCCCTACATCAGAGGTGTCAAACTCATTTGTTACGAGAGCCAGATTTGACATAAATGTCACTTTGCCGGGCCGGACCATGTGTGCCATAAAATGCAACATGAAGTACCAGAGATATAAACTTTATAAAGATGATTTCAGATGCCAAATGGCAGTAGGTTTGATTGGATTAAATGTGATATACAGAAGGGTAGTAGGCATGGTGATACCACCACTGGTAATGAGATTGGAAACCTAGGTCTCAGTTTGGTCCAGGAGGATTCAGTCCATGAGGATGTAAAGAATAAATGGACTAGACATAAGTCTGAAGAAGTGAGCAGTGACTCACGAAAGCTCATACCTTGCCACAAATTTTGCTACTGGACTCTTACTCTTTCTACAGCTATAAGAAACCACAACACTCAAAAACCAGTGGGGGTATATTTTAACCTTCCAGGGCATTCAGTTGCTGACCTAAGAGTAGTAGTTCTCTTACAAAGAAATTTCAAAGGAAGATTAGAAAGAGAGACTGATGAAATGCAGCTGATAATGAAGCTCAATGCATCCTCCTGGTCTGAACTGAGACCTAGCTTCCTTCTCTCATTACCAATGGCTGCTATTGTCATTTGGCATCTGAAAGCACTTCACTCTCCAAGATATAAGGACAAATGTACTCACATTCTAGCTGTATCTGAAGAACTGAGCAGTGACTCCTGAAAGTTCATGTCCTGCTAAAAATGTTGTTAGCCATTAAGGTGCTACTGGATTCTTGCAAGATTGCAAGCTGTGATGTTAGGTTTCTTTTATTATTATTTTTTTCATCTGTTAGAACTGGAAAGGGTGAAGGGCTTCAGGTGAAATAATGTGTTGCTTTCAGACTGGACAAAATCCACTCACTGCGAATGATGATAATAAAAAAGTTAAAAAAGCGGGGGGGGAGTGTTAATCTGAAGAAAGACAGCCAGTGAGGTGGGAGGGAAGAGAGGGAGACCACGTGTTGAACTGGAATATATGGAACTATAAATGTATTTTTAAACACTTAGCCATCTACTTCCATGGAATCCAATCCACATGTTGTAATTCCTAACCAGGGTCTTTGTCTTTTTTTTTTTTTAAATCCCAGATAGACAAAGAGAAACCGCATGATTGACACCCCTGCCCTACATTTTCCCATGGTGGCTCTTCCCCATGGTGGCTATTCTCCCACCCACATGCTTTTCCCAATTTTTTTTTAAAAAACCAGTAATGCACGTGACTGATATTATGCCAAGCAATTTGCTAATTATTGCTTACCAAAAAAAACCCTATCAAAAAGCCCTCTGGTGGCATGTCATGAGGATTGGGGCTGTGCAAGGGCTGCTGTGTGGGTGGGACCAGGAAAAACCAGACTTTCCCACCCATAGCCTACCTGGCTTTGCTTTAATCTTTTCCAAAACATTGCGGCAAAGCAGGTTGGAACAGACTGTAAGAAAGCCAAGCAAAACTTGTTAGATGCATAGGTGCACCATGACGCTGTGGGCTAGCGGGGGGTGGGGTGGGTGGGACCACTTCTCAATAGCACTGAACCCGGCATACTCACCCTGTGAAAACTGCCTGTGTGTGAGAGAGAGATGTCAAAGCAGGACTATTGTTTTTTGAGCCAGCCCTTTTACATATTTCAGTAAAGCAATTTCTGTTCCAGGATTCTGAGCCTTAAAAAAGCTTCTGAGATTATTTCAAGCACAAAAACAGTGATGAGATTACAATACATCCACAAGGAAGCAACAATTAAAACAGCCATTAACCGGATAATTTTTTTCAAAAAACCCATTGTGATGGGAACCAGACAGACAGAGCTCTGGAGCAGGAACGCCTTCCCCCAATTAAAAAAACAAACCCTCAACTAAATGTTGGGGTAGGGGAGAATTTTTCCCATCTGGCACCTGAAACCAAATAGTTGCTAAATGGATTCTTGAGGAGAGAGAGTTCCCAAGGTGAGGCACCAGCTTGGTAGCTTCCCTCCTCACTTCTGGGGGCAAACAGAGAAGAACCTCTCCAGAAGCTCTGAGTATTCCTCACTCACAGAAACTGGATTATCCCTCACTGAAAACCTCCCAGTTTTGACCAAACATCAAATTAGTATGCTGAGCTCTTCATCAGGATTGTTTAACTTGTGATTGACCTACATTTGTAAAGCTATTTCATACTATACAGGGTGGATTTACTCGGAAATATTCCCTCAGCTCCAAAACGGGGACTCTCCTTCCAGAATTCCCCAGTGCTCAGCACCTTGTGCTGGAAGGGTGCATCTCAAAAGACAAGGTAAAATGTGAAATGTTTACCTTTTATATTGACTTCTGGATTTTTAAAAATTCTTTCTCTACCTTCGGAGGCTTCACAGAAGTGACATGAAACAGTTACAAATGTCTATAGCCAAACAGAGTTGACTGATTTATAGAGGAAGCCAGCCTCTACTATCGCCTATTCACTGGGTCTCCAGTGGAGAGGTAGTTGAATTATTTACACATTAACTTGCCTAATATTTTACAAACTAATAGTATTTAACCTGAGAAAGGCAAAACAAAGAATGAGTTAAGGGTCCTATCCATTCTAAATACCAATGGATTAATTTAGCACTGATAAGACTGAGGCAAATCTCAAAGTGGTTTTTTCCCTTTGCCATGTTTTGCCAGTGAACAGAAGATTACACTTCTACCTGCTGATTATTTTAAAATTATGTTGCTCTGACTGTGGTGTTTACATGTCAGTAGATAGCATTGTTTTTGGTTAGCAGAAGGGCTTTGTGTTTAGATCTATGTGGATAGTTGCTGGAGATGTTTTAGTAAGTTTTAATTCTTAATTGTATCATTGTTACCATAAGGGTGATCTAAAATGGCTCCAGGGCTTTTATGTGGCTGTGGTGTTTAAAAAAAAAAAAGACACATAAAAATGAGAAACGCAATACATTTTTCTAAGTTTGATTTCTTAAAAGTAAAGGATTAAAGGCAAACTTGAGAAATAATATGAGGAAGTTTCTTCTTCCCTTCATTTTTGATAATTTTTGTTCCAACCGTAGCAGCGTGAAATTTATGGATTTGAGTTCATGGCCAGCATGATAACAGGAGCTGAATTTTTAAAAAGGCTAAATTGTACTTTCTAGGAAGTAAAATTTAATTGTGGAGGGGAAAGTTTAAAATGTCAGCATACCTGCTCTGAATTGGGCTGTCCATGATCTTCTTTTTCTTAGAATAGCATAAATAATGTAGCATAAATAATCTGGAGCAGTGGTCTAAAATTTGCAAATTGGAGTCTTCAAAGCTAGTCCACCATCTGAGTAACCCTGAAGGCTGTGTTTGGTTCCAAATTGGCAGGGGATGCAGGCACAGCTAAAGGTGACTCATGCAGCTTCTGCCTGGTAGGCAACCTAGTATGGCTGCCAAATTCCTGGAGATTTAGGTGTAAAGCCAGGAGAAGGTAGGGTATGGGGAGGGGGATGGATCCAAAGCAGCCACTTTCTCCAAGGGAACTGATTTCTGTAGTCTGGAGATCAGTTGAAACTCCAGGAGATCTCCTGGCTCCACCTGGAGTTTGGCAACCCTACATGGTGGAGGCAGCACAGAGGTCAGTGGGGTGGCAAAATGTACTAAGATGGCCTTGGGAGTTCTAAAGGAGCTGTAACTTCATTTCATGGATGAAAGGAAATCTACATTCTTATCTGAATAAGTAATAAATAACAAGCTGGTTGACTGCTTTTGGACAACTTCATCATCCTTAGGATGTTGTCAAACCTTCTTCATTTTCTGTAAACCCTTGAAGCATAGAACTGCATATACATCATGGTGGTAAACAGTCAATACTTATAGAAGTGGGAGCAGGAACACATCTACCAGCACCTGTTAACCTTTGCTTTCCTCTGAGACATATTCAGCACAAATTATGAAAGAACCCCTGCATGTGCGCACAGTACATGAATGAGCTCTGTATGCACAGGAGTCAATGAGAATATTTGCTGGCTTGTGGTTAGGGCCATAGATGATTAACACTACCCAGGTAGTGTGAAATCTACTCTTATGCATACATATTTACTTACTAAACTAGATCCAATGTTTATATGTAAGGCAAATGATCAGTTTAAAGAATTTTGTCATTTGACAGATCCTCCAACATTCAGTAGCAATTTGTTATTAATATTAACGATATTCATACAAGAAGCAGTCCCTAAATGAAATCGTTTTTATTAACAATCACAGTAGCAACTGTTGTATAAAGTGTGAGATTTACTTTAGAAGCCAACCACAAAAATACAACTTGGAAATCAAATACACGCTAATAATCAGCATTTGATTTTCAACATGAGGGCCCAACTCAGCAAGTTCAGTCTTGTATTTCTGCTGTCTGTCTATGCAGTTAATAACTGACAGGTCATTTCAGATAACAACACTGTGGAAAACAGGAGTTTGGGGGTACCTTAAAAACTAAAAAAAAAAGATGTATAAGTTAGTGAGGACTAAAGCCCACTCCATCAGATGCAATTCACTGTACACTTTTACCTATATTCAGTTTTGCATTGATAATGCAGGATAGAGTCTGAAGGACCACAGCCTGTGTAGTGCAGTGAACAGATTTGGATTCACATTCCTGCATAGCCTGAATGTGCCATCTGGCCTTGAGCAAGTTATTCTCTCTCCATCTCCATCAGTACACAATGGGAATCTCAGAAGCCTAGCATTATTGGCAAAGAGATATGGGATTGTAAAGAACAATACTGGTATATGGGAACAATAAATGGTGGACAATAATTTGCAACAGAATGACTACATCTTTTGGCAGTGTTACTCAGAGAACTGAATTCCATGCATAATTCTTTTTGTATTCAATTTACAGCCCATCATCAAATCTAGTTAAAACTGAACAATTGTATTTCTTAAATCCTTTTAAGGAAAAGTGAAAGGTTTGTTAAAAAAAATTGGTTAAAAGAATGTAATTTTATTTGTTGCTAAACTAGGTGGACACTCTCATCATGATGTATAAAACCCACTGTCAGTGTGTCCTTGACAATGCCATTAATGGAAACTTTGAAGAGGTAAGGTACCTTGAAACACATACCCACTTGTTTGTCTGTATGAAAGCATGGCTGTTGTGGTGCTCAAAGGTGTGCTCTTCTTTGCTTTTCCCTAGATCCAACATTTTCTGCTGCATTTTTGGCAAGGGATGCCTGACCACCTTCTTCCCCTGCTTGAAAATCCTGTTATCATTGACATCTTCTGTGTTTGTGACTCAATATTGTACAAGGTGTGTTTCATTCCTGGATTATGGATGCCAGCCTCCCTGAATTACAGCTCATCTCCAGACTACAGAGATCAGTTCCCCTGGAGAAAATGGATGCTGCAGAGGGTGGACTCTGTGGCATTGTACCCCACTGAGGTCCCTGTCCTCTCCAGGCTTCATCCCTAAACCTCCAGGAGTTTCCCAACATGGATTTGGCAACCCTACCCCCCCATCCCTTGCTGGTGGCCAGGGGCGTCCTGGCAACCCGGCCCTGGATTCTGGAGATTCCTTCAGATGCCTAGTCCTCGGTTTTTGGTCTGTATCATGTCAACTGCCGGTGATGGGGTGGGGGGCTGATATAATTCAATGTTCCTCTGTACAAAACAGATTCCTTGCATATAAAAAGCTGGCATGTCAAGAAGAAGGCTAGTCTAGAAAACCCTTTCTCACTTACATCTAATTTTCAACGTGGAGGGAATTTTTGTCAAGAGGAGCATTCAGTCATGTAGGTGTTGTCCTGTAAAACAGCTCAGTAAACTCAGTACATACTTGTTTGATAGACAAAAATGCTATAAAGAAGACAGGAGAATCTGGTGCCCTGTGAGCACCTTTGATCTTTGTCATAGCCTTATGGCTTAAGAATACACTTGCCAACCTCCAGGTGGGGTAAACGTGGAAAAAAACCATGTTAAAACAAAACACACAATTCTGATATGCTACTATGCCTTCATATATTTGTTTAAATAATATACTTAAATATACAATAAAGACCCTAGTGTATCTTATTAATTATAGTACATTGATAACAAAAACCTAAAGAACAATATATATCTTGTAGAAAAGTCCACAGCTGCAGAGACGAATATACAGACAGGATTCAATGCTGTAGAGTAACTTGCTTTCTGATGAGAGATGCAGCAGTCGTCAATGCCAATATTGTAGGCTGTTTTGCTTTCCGAAAAGAGATACAGCAAGATACACTAGAGCAGGGGTGGCCAAACTTGCTTATGTGGGGATTCAGGAGCTTGCCCTTCAATGGTTTGCCTCTTTTCTTTAAGGTCGGGGACTAAGGGTGGTGATTGGGGATCAGCGGTCCCAGAGGCACCCTCTTGATTGTGGGGTGCCTCGGGGGGGGGCAGTGCTGTCCCCGATGTTGTTCAACGTCTATATGCTCCCCCTTGCCCAGATTGCCTGGAGATATGGGCTTGGGTGTCATCAATATGTGGATGACACCCAGCTCTATCTGATGCTGGGCGGCCGGTCGGACTCCAACCCAGATGACCTTCATCGGGCATTGCAAGCTGTGGCTGGATGGCTCAGACTGAGTCGGCTGAAACTAAACCCAGCGAAGACAGAGGTCCTGGGCCTAGGTCAGTTCAATTCGGGGTTGGGACTCCCTCTCCCAACCTTCGATGGGGCGCCTCTGGTGCCAGCATCGAGGGTTAGGAGTTTGGGTGTGCTCCTGGACTTCTCTTTAATGATAGAGGCCCAGGTGGCAGCCACTGCCAAGTCGGCCTTTTATCATCTTCGTCTGGCTCAGCAGTTGGTTCCCTTCCTTGACCGCAATGACTTGGCCACGGTGATCCATGTGACGGTCACCTTGAAGCTGGACTACTGTAACGCTCGCTACTTGGGGCTGCCTTTGTCGCAAATCCGGAAGCTGCAGCTAGTGCAGAATGCGGCAGCTAGGCTGTTGATGGGTCTCTCTAGGCGAGACCGTATCCGGCTTGTGCTGAAGGCGCTGCACTGGCTGCCAATAGCATACCGGATTCACTTCAAAGTGCTGGTTCTTACCTTTAAAGCCCTCTATGGCCATGGTCTGGCATACCTTAGGGACCGCCTTTCCCCATATGTTCCCCCAAGGGCACTACGGTCGGGGGACCAACATCTTTTTGGTTACCCCAAGAACGTCAAACTCGCTGTGACCAGGGCTAGGGCCTTTTCGGTGGTGGCTCCTAGCTGGTGGAATGAAGATCCGGTCCCTGCGTGCCCTTCTGCAGTTCCACAGGGCCTGCAAGATGGAGCTCTTCCGCCAGGCTTTCGAGTAGGATCCACCGCCGCCACTGTACCACGACTGCACCGCTACTGCAAAAGCTGGGGATGCCATCGGGGTGCATGATGGCCCTGGGCCGAAGGTCAGAAGGCAGTGTTGTCTTGGAACTTGCTTCGTTCTTCTGGGTCCATCTTCCAGAACACATCTTGGAATTATGAACTTTCAGAGCACCAGCACTTTATTGTAATTTTGTATTGTTTTATTCTGCTTTTAATTGTTTTATCATGGCTTTGTGCCCTTATTGTTAGCTGCCCTGAGCTCGTTGGGGAGGGCAGGATATAAATTTGAATAATAAATAAATAAATTAACGTAAGAGCCACATAGAATAAATGTCAGATGTTTGAGAGCCATGAGACATGAACAAATATTACACACACACATTGGAAAATATGCAAATTTACTATTTATTAACATTAAATGAGACTGCCAAAAACAAAAGGAATAATAGATATTGATAATGATATTTATTTGCCCAATGTGAGGGTGG
>NW_015164666.1:1303055-1312361 GCF_001447785.1 Gekko japonicus | reverse complement strand
TCAGTTCAATTCGGGGTTGGGACTCCCTCTCCCAACCTTCGATGGGGCGCCTCTGGTGCCAGCATCGAGGGTTAGGAGTTTGGGTGTGCTCCTGGACTTCTCTTTAATGATAGAGGCCCAGGTGGCAGCCACTGCCAAGTCGGCCTTTTATCATCTTCGTCTGGCTCAGCAGTTGGTTCCCTTCCTTGACCGCAATGACTTGGCCACGGTGATCCATGTGACGGTCACCTTGAAGCTGGACTACTGTAACGCTCGCTACTTGGGGCTGCCTTTGTCGCAAATCCGGAAGCTGCAGCTAGTGCAGAATGCGGCAGCTAGGCTGTTGATGGGTCTCTCTAGGCGAGACCGTATCCGGCTTGTGCTGAAGGCGCTGCACTGGCTGCCAATAGCATACCGGATTCACTTCAAAGTGCTGGTTCTTACCTTTAAAGCCCTCTATGGCCATGGTCTGGCATACCTTAGGGACCGCCTTTCCCCATATGTTCCCCCAAGGGCACTACGGTCGGGGGACCAACATCTTTTTGGTTACCCCAAGAACGTCAAACTCGCTGTGACCAGGGCTAGGGCCTTTTCGGTGGTGGCTCCTAGCTGGTGGAATGAGCTCCTGGAGGAGATCCGGGCCCTGCGGGACCTTCTGCAGTTCCACAGGGCCTGCAAGATGGAGCTCTTCCGCCAGGCTTTCGAGTAGGATCCACCGCCGCCACTGTACCACGACTGCACCGCTACTGCAAAAGGTGGGGATGCCATCGGGGTGCATGATGGCCCTGGGCCGAAGGTCAGAAGGCAGTGTTGTCTTGGAACTTGCTTCGTTCTTCTGGGTCCATCTTCCAGAACACATCTTGGAATTATGAACTTTCAGAGCACCAGCACTTTATTGTAATTTTGTATTGTTTTATTCTGCTTTTAATTGTTTTATCCTGGCTTTGTGCCATTATTGTTAGCTGCCCTGAGCCACATAGAATAAATGTCAGATGTTTGAGAGCCATGAGACATGAACAAATATTACACACACACATTGGAAAATATGCAAATTTACTATTTATTAACATTAAATGAGACTGCCAAAAACAAAAGGAATAATAGATATTGATAATGATATTTATTTGCCCAATGTGAGGGTGGGGGGAGGGGAGAAAGTGAGAAAGGAAGGAAGGAAGGAAGGAAGGAAGGAAGGAAGGAAGGAAGGAAGGAAGGAAGGAAGGAAGGCAAATAGATAGGGGAGGGAGGGAGAGGTGGAAAGCAAGCAACTTTAACTTTAAATGCATCCTCCAAGCCCCCCATGTCAGCTAGCTTGGCTTGGAGAAGGGATTTAAAGAGACAAATGCCTTCTCCCAGCTGGCCAATGGAGGGGGCGCTTTGAGAATGCAATTAAAGTTGCTTGTTTTCTCTGCTCCTCCCCATCTCAAGCCTACCCAGGGAGGGGAACACTGGCTGGGGAAGGCATAGTAGCATATCAGAATTGTGTGTTTTGTTTTAACACTGTGTTTTTCCATGTTTACTCAACCTTGCCATGTTTCCTGTGTGTTTGTTGCCAAACCTCCAGTGGCAAGTGAATGAGTCCCTTATTTAGTTATACAGTACTGGGGCATCCTTGTAGCCATTCTGCTAAACCCCCATTGTCGTTCCCAGCCAGGTACATTCACCAGTACACCAGGCAGGATGTACCATGAGCAAACATGTCTAACACTACAAAGCTATCTCACTAGTCATCAGCAGATTGGTCCACTTTAGCCTCCCCCTCTCCATCCAGAAAGGCCCTTATTTTAGGGATAGCTGGGGGCACTGCTAATTGCCCGGCTAGGAATTGCAATGGGTACAAGCAAGAGGGATCAGCTGAATATCTATGGGAATCTGCTTTTCATATGCATAGCCATGAGCAGGAAGGGAAGACTTTTGTCCTGCATTAATACATTCTTTATTTCTACTGAGTTTGGGAAAAGGTGGAGACAGGTACCATGTGATACTTCTTTAGAATCTGGAAAGGAGAAAATTGAACAGGATCTGTTATATGAGTCTTTCAAAAGTGTTAACGTTAGAGATACATCAATTTCCCTGCTCCTTTATTCAAGGTCCTTACAGATATACTTATCCCTGCAACTATGCAAGAAATGCCAGAAAGGTAAGTGATTATCTACATATGATGTTTGAAATGTAAAGATGAGCACTGTGATAACTGATAGCTAAACCCCCCTCATCTTTGTCACTTATTTTTAATATAAAATGCCAATTTTCTAAAATTTTCAGATGTGCCTGATGGCAGCAGCCCAGCTTCCAGCTTGACTGGGCAGCAAAATTATGTGTGGTTACAATTTATACGTGGGCATTGTATGAGATGGTTAAATATTTTTGTAATGGAAGCTTTAAATTTGCAACTATAACTTTCAATAAAGTTGGTTAGTGAATCACAGGCAAATGGAGTTTTGTTTCTGGGTTTTGGGTTTTTTTTTTTTGCTTTTTCACATTCCGTTTTTTCGACATGATTCAGCAACAGCAATCCAACTGAGGGGTGTGCACTTCAAACATTTCATTTCAGGGAGGGCAAGCTTTTTGTTATCCTGAATTTTCAGGAATGTGGTTACCAGTACAAGATTCTGTTTGGGACACATTTTTTGGATTTGGGAATTTCAGGACATTATTTTTGCCATCCCCCCATATTTCTATCCCAGAGGCAGGAGGAGTGGGGAGAGAGGGAGAAAGAAAGAGGAGGTGCATTTTGGCAAACAGCTATTTGGTACACATGTGCTCTTTAAATTTTAAAAGGCCATTATTTTCTATTGGAAGACCTGACCTTTGGACTCCAGAGACCAGATCTACTGCGCCCCCAGCTCTTTGACAGTGCAGGTGCACTTTAAATTTTAAAAGGTAACTGTTTTCTATGGGGAATAGATCTGGCCTCTGGAGTTCAGAGGCAAGGTCTTCACGCAGAAACTAAGGACTCTTAAAAATTCATAGGGCACAGCAGTTTGTTGGGGTAGGGATTTCCCTGAACTGATCCAAAACAGCTAATTTGGGTTTCAGTTTTGGCTTAGGTATATACAAATGCATATCTCTACAACCCAGTTGTGGAGTACAAAAAGGTGCTGTCCTTTGACTCATTCTTGTTGCTTGATCACTTTTTGAGCCCCCAGGACTATGCACCAAATGCCCTTTGTTAGAATGGCACACGCAGCACCGAACAAGCTGTTAGTAATTTTGATAATTCTGACTCCCAGTAAAGGAAGAGGGGATGGCTGTTTCCCTTGCAATCAGGCAGTAGCAACTATCTAAATGTACATAACTTTGAGTGTGAGATCCTTGGGTCAGAATAATTGCCTATACATTGCTTTTCTGTGGTTTTGGTCATCTTGTATGGTAGAGTGGTCAGTTCCCATTCTCTGTGGTTTAACCCCAGCTTACTGTGATATTAATACGATAGCTGAATATT
This sequence comes from Gekko japonicus, assembly GCF_001447785.1. Lineage (NCBI taxonomy): Eukaryota > Metazoa > Chordata > Lepidosauria > Squamata > Gekkonidae > Gekko > Gekko japonicus. Next base: position 1,308,937 of record NW_015164666.1, on the reverse strand, counting down.
TAATATATTATTGTTGAACAGAATTTCAGCAGCAAGCACCCAATTAACTACAACCAGAATGTCTGAACATTGCAGCAGTGCCATATCTAGCAAGGACAGCTGTTTCTAGGCAGTGGTGTTAACTGTTACGTTCTGCCACTGCATTATCATCCTGGGGTGGCTCACAGGAGAAGCAGTCTGCAATGTCAAACATTTTGTTTTTCACTTTAGAGAATCTGTTATTGTACACCTTCATTTCCCCCCATTTTTCTACTTTATCTTCATGCCCCTTCCCCGACACATTAACTTTGTTGCATGGTGGTTAATGTAACTTCCCAGAACTTGTGCTGTTTCTGCTGGCCTACGCAAGGCAGGGCGTTGACAGCTGACGGGCAAGAACAGTACTTCTCTGAACCTCAGGTACCCTTTCTGATGGATCAAAAAGGCCACAGAGTTGGGTGGGTTCTATCCCTGTCCTCATCAGCTCATCAGCTCCCGAGCTAGGTCAGCAAAGGCAGCTGAAGGAGGAAAAACTTGGACATGAGTTTCATTTCTCCTGATTCTTCTCACCCAATTTAAACTGCTTAATCTCTTTAAAACAGTCAGAAACCAATATAACTAATGTTTGCTTCCTACTTGTTTTTGTTTACAAAAATGAATAGTACTTTTTCATTTTGTGTTTCCATTAGTGAATAAACTAATGCACATCTCTACACAAACACCACTGGTTGTAACATTTGCCACTGGGGGAATCCTTTCTGCCTGTCTTATCAACTTGCAAAGTGTACTTGTTTTTGTATTCTGACCACATGGCCTTTTAGTTCTACCAAGCAGTGAAGTCTGTCGTATGTTGCTTTATCAACTATATGGATCAGGTGATTCCAAAAATTTTATTTTTCTATGCCAGATGATTCTATCACATCTCAGTTCATGAACAGAATCCAAATAGGTTTCTCCCCCCTCCCCTTTTCATTACAGTTTATTGGCAGATATAAGAAATTTTGCTAAAAACTGGGAGCACTGGATTGTTTCATCATTGGAAAATCTGCCAGAAGACCTTACAACAAAAAAATTGCCGATAGCACGAAGATTTGTGTCTTCTCTGAAGCGTCAAACGTCCTTCCTGCACTTAGCCCAGGTAGGACAAGAGAGTCTAGAATAGAGGCCATGACACAGAATGTACAATGTTGTAAACTAAGGGAGATGTCTAGGGAGCTGGTAAAATTGTTCTCACAAAAACTAACGCTCCTATAATATACTCAGGGGTAGTCAGTAATTCTGGGGCTCTGGGAAAGGAATAAAGAATGAAGCCCCAGAATCACTAGATGTAGCGGGTGGGTTGGTTTCCGGGCTGCCTTCCCAGCCATCTGGCACAGAGAATGATGCTATTGGCAAACGACATGGGTTTTTTTTGCTAAAAGATGAGGCATTTCTTTTTTGAGCTTTGTAAGAATTCTTGGGTGTATCCCCAGTGCCCAGACCTGGACTTTATTCATTTTCAGTTAACCTATTAGACCTAGGACTTTTTTGAACACCTCCTTTTGTCTTAATTCACACATTTTGCTTTGGGCAGGGATATAAATGCAATTTTCCACATTTGTTGAAATCTAATGGGAAGATATCCATATGCCACAGGATTTCCAGGGGTCAGTTGTACAGTTACAGGATGTGCTCGAAAGCCGCCTGCCCCATTGGCCAACTCACTGCCTGGTGTCTCCCTGCCACCGCCAGCTGCTGTCTTGCACTGGTGCAGTTGGTGGCCAGAGGCTTCCTCAACCAACTGCCTCACCTGGCCTTGCCTGCCCCTGTCACCAACAAAGAGCCAGCTAGTCACCTATAGGTCATGACTGAGCTGATCCTGTTCATGCCTCTTCTCAGCATCCACTTTGATATAGCTTGTTTTTTTAAAAGGTGTTATTCATGCTGATTACATGATCTCACCAGCCAGTGATCATGTAGCCAGCAGTCCATCATATCCCCCATAGATAATCTGATTTGACTATGTGATAATCTGATTTGGCTATCTGACTATTTTTGCAGGTGTGGTTGAAATATTGCCGGACACAGGCGGTGGATTTGTTTCATGAAACCCATGCCCCACACTGTTTCAATACCACTTTATCATCATGATTATTTATGTGAGGTCAAAATATGTGATTCTGGCCCCGTTCACACGGAGAAGTTGCCACGCTAAAGACACAAATGTCGGGCGGATTTTTGGTGCGCAATCACACCGCAACATCTGGGAAGCGTAGCGCACCCGTGGTGTCCCGCTGAAGATGTGCATTTAAAAAGTACCGTGGAAAGTGCACTAGTATCTGGAAAACGTGGGGCAGGGGCGGGCGTCTGATTGCGGGAATGCTAGTATCCCGTGGCATCCGGCGCCTGTCCACATCCCGTCGCAAACCGGATGTTTTTTGTAAGCGCATGCGCACAAACACATAACTGAAAGCAGTGCTGCTCCGCGGAACTGCGCATGCGCACAAACATGAAACACTTGCCGTGCCGCTTCTTTGCCACGCTCCAGCATCGCCGTGTGATTGCCAACTAACAGCCTAAGCGCAAAGCCTCAGGGGACCGTGTGATCGGGCTACCGTGCTTTATTTTGCTCCGGGGCGAACAGCCACGCCTCCCCTCCGCGTTATCTGGCCCGTGTGACCGGGGCTTACGATTTAAAAATGTGTTATTAGAACTTAAAGGAAAATAGCAATTATTAACATTCCTGATACCCATATTCAGTGCCAATTTTGCACCTATTTCCTGTTGCCCATTCGCAGATTGCCCGGCCAGCTCTTTTTGATCAACATGTAGTGAATGCCATGGTTGCAGATATTGAGAAGGTAGATCTGCACAGCATTGGATCTCAGGCACTTCTCACGGTCTCAGGAAGCATGGACCCTGATGGGGAGGGCTACAGCGAATGTAAGTTCCTGGTCAAATGATAACACAGTGCCAAGTCCCCATGCAAGTGGCATTTTCCTATGTGACCCTAAAAAGCACCCCTCTCATGCTTTTCCTACCCTGTATGAATGCTGGTAAAAATTCATAAGGAAAAAAGTTGAATGTACTTCCTAGCTAATATAGGAAATATTTTGTGATTTAAGCCACTGATTTAAGCCCCACTTGGGAAAATGGACCTTATGTTATAGATATTCATTGCAGACAGCTCGAACTGCAGACAAGCAGGAGCTTTCTAATTTACCACAGTGTTGGGAGTAACAGCTCCATACAATTTCTTCACTGCATGCCCAGCGCTGTTCCTGGCCTAGAGTCAAGGTGGCAGTATCAGCTTTTATGGCGCTAGATACAGGCTTTGGAGAAAGAGAGCTTTGGATCAGGGCATGTGATTTATTGGTGACATTTCAGTTTGTGTAAAAATATTTGAAGACCACCTTTTAATATTTCAAACTTCTAATGAAATACTTTCTGCACCACTGACACTGAATTTCTCTTGGGTGCTTACTGTTGATTTGGCTAATGTCCTTGTGTCCGGCTAGAATGTTTTATTCTATATGTTGTACAGCAAGTAAATCACCACATTTGGATTATTGAGAATAATAGTTTCAAAATTATTCTTCATTTTTTAAGTTACTGCTGAAAAACATATTTACATTTCCAGTGCAACTTCTTTTCCTATTCTTTCTGTTCCATTCTTTCTGCTGTTCTGCTTGCATAGATTTATCATTACAAAGAGATAGGCAAAGATTGATTAATGCACAGAAGAAGTGTGAAGGTTACATAACTCCACAGGGTGTGTGAAACTTCATCCTTGAACACTGAGATGGATTGCTCTGAGGTCTCTCTAGGTCAGGGTAATTAGCCCAGGACATCTCCAGTGCACAGCACAGCTAAACTCCCAAAGGTTTATCGGTGTTTTAATTCTAAATTGCCTGAAATCACCATAAGGGGGTGTGCCCAAGGAGCAGCTGAAGCTACCTTGTCTGGATATCATGTACCTAAAGGTAAGCTCCTTTGAGTCCTTATTATTTCTGTGGAAGAATTAAAGCATGAAATCAAGGAGTCTTAAATCTGCCCTGTGAACAAGTAACATGCAGTTAGGCAATAAAGGCACCTAAACTGGCATACTCCTAATGACGATTATACCAATTGTAATCACTTGTGCTGGGAAAGGTATGTGTGTATCACAGAAAACTTGTAACAGAAGAATGCTAATCTGTAGTCCAAACAATTATATTCACCCCTCCCCCTCTAAAGTTGTTGTTCTACTAGAACATGGAGCAGAACCAATGTTAAAGGTAAATTACATGTACCTAGTGAATTGAATATGAAAGAATACAAACCCCAGTACTATTTTATTAGACAATGTATACAGCTGTTGGCTCATTGAGTTTAAGGAAACTTTTATAAGATGCTGTCTTTTCATCCCCCCCCCACTGTTCTAATTCTGCCCTTTCCTTTCCATGCTACAAAGTTATCAATGCTTGGTGAGTGGCTTTCTCTCCTATTCAGAGTAGAATGCAATGGTGTGTTTTCCTTTTTACATGGTAGATGACTCTATTACAGTGTTCCAAGAACTGAAGGATCTCTTAAAGAAGAATGCCACTGTGGAATCATTTATTGAATGGCTGGATACTGTGGTTGAGCAAAGAGTTATCAAGGTAAGCATAAACAACTTCCTTCACACACAGAAACACAACCAGTGGCATCAGTGCAACTTTCTAGGCCAAGGGGAAGTATGTGTGAATAGTCCACCTGTGGCTCTTTCCCATTTGATCAGCATCCTTTGTGCCAGTCAGCTGCCTATCAGTTCCGCATGACTGACTGCACTGGTTTGCTTGCTTAATTCACACATGCTTCTCAGTGGCATGAATACATAAAGGGGAAAGAGAGCCTCTATAAGACCATAGCTACTGTTTGGGAAGGTCTGGTGTATTACCTTAATGCAAGAACACACAGAAATCCTGGACAAAGAGTGCAGGAATCATTTTACTTTATTGAAATAATTGTTTAAATAAAGTATATGCCTTCTTTTTGCCCCAGTGGGACATGTGAAAGAGCTTAGGATGTGTGATTGTTTGAAACAACACATTAAACAATGTTAAAAGGCAGCAGCACCAAAACTAAAATAAGAACCATATTGAAGGGCAGAGGTATGTTAGTGAGTCAATATTCTGTACATATTTGTGCATTACTTCATCCACTGTGAAGATGAAACTCATCAAGTGTATACTTTTATATGAACAAGCATTCACCTGTATCAGGAACTAAAATCCATCTCTGAATATACATCAAGCTGCTCATCATTTCACAATTCAAAGGATATTCAAATTCCTAGTTTCACATGCAAATTGAAGTCACAAAGATTTATGAACTGAAACATAGGTAACTGAACTACCACAAATTAAAATGGGTTTCTCAAAACCGTTGAGCTAATCTTGGGATAATAGCTATTAACCTGAGGAAGCGGGGGAAGGACCCAATTGCCCACCATTCACATCTGTTACAGAACATTGTTCTAGGGCAAACAGGTATAGTTTCCAGTGTTTTCCTCCCACGTTTGGTAAAAAAAGCCAAACAATTTACTATATGAGTCAAGAGTAAGTGGTAATGATTTACAGAACACGTAATCCTTCCATTGCTCTCTGCCTTCTGTTCACTTAAAAGTGCAGGGCCTCTGTGTCACACCAAATGGCCTTTTTTTGTTTGCTGTTTGAGAAAGTGGAAGCTTCAAGTTGGCGAGCCCTGGTAGGGAAGCGAGTTTGAGGACGTCATCTGTCATGATACACAAACAAGTAAAAGAACACAATGCATGTGCTGAGGAGATTCAGAGGGTTATATTTAAAAAAAAATAGTGGTCAGGTTCATTGTTGAGCGGCCTCGTGGGAATATTATTATTATTATTATTATTATTATTAATAATAATAATAATAATAATAATAATA
>NW_015164666.1:1254634-1302984 GCF_001447785.1 Gekko japonicus | reverse complement strand
ATCTGTGCTACTTACCACTACACCAAGCTGGCTCTCAGTAGTGGCTAGAGTGTCAGACTAGGATCTGGGAGATACAAGTTTGAATCCCCCCTCTGACATAGAAGCTTGCTAGGTGGCCTTGAGTTAGTAACACACTCTCATCTTAACCTAGCTCACAGAATTATTATGAGGATAAAATGAAGGACAGAAAAACCATAAAAGTTGTATTGGGTTTCCATTGGTAAGAAAGATGGAGTAGAAATTAAGTTCATAAATAACACCATGAGAGTGAGACGTGCCCTGAAATCACAGCCAATTTATGGTGACCTTCAACTAGATGATGTATGTAGAGTTACTAAGCTCTAGGTGGCGGCTGGGATTCTCCTGGAATTGCAGCTGATCTCCAGGTGACATACATCCATTTCCCTGGAGGAAAGGGCAGCTTCAGATGGCAGATCCTATGGTATCACAACCCTGCTGAGCACCCTCCACCTCAAAGTCTGCCTTCCCCAGTCAGTGTTCCCTCTAAGCTGAGTTAGTGTGAGCTAGCTCACAGTTTTTTAGCCTGCAACTCACACATTTTTGTCTTAGCTCAGGAAGGATGGCTCCGGATCAGACTAATCTATGCAGGAGCCAAATCGCTCACTCACAACTTTAATGTCAGTGGCTCACAAAGTAGAATTTTTGCTCACAAGACTCCACAGCTTAGAGGGAGCAGTGGTCACCACCCTTAAATCTCCTGGAATTTCCCAAGCTGGAGTTGGCAACCCTAGATATTTATTATTCAGACCTCCTACTTGTAGGGGATGAAGGCTTTGTGAGCCAACTTGAGCAAATCTCTGAAGAGGCCGCATATAAAAGTTTAAACAAAGTGGTAGTTAAAGTTCCCCAAATCTTTATAAGCATATTTAGCAGAAGAAAACACAGTTTATTTTTATTACATTATTGAAATTCTGGTTCAGCTAATCTGAAAGTCAAATTACATAGTTTTTGTAAACCTGATTATTTTTTATCAAAATGTACTTATAATGAATTGGCTGGTGGGAGCGGCTTGGTTATGCTGAATATTATTTTGAATGCTCGTGAAAACTTTAATACAGTAGTTTTAACAGTTGCTTTCAAAATCATGGTCAGTTAATGCTTCTGGTTTAGGATAAAGTCAACTGTTAGCCTGAACAGGCAGTCTCCAAACAAGCTCACGGTAAGTAAGAGAACTGGTGCTCAAAAACACAATCCAGTGTTAGGCACTGTGGCAGTCTCTATTATAGGTGAGTTCTGCTGCGCTTTTAAACACTTTTTTCCTGTCTCCCCTTCTCTTTAGGCCAGCAAGCAGAATGGTCGATCACTAAAGAAGAGAGCTCAAGACTTCCTTCTCAAGTGGAGCTTTTTTGGAGCACGAGTAATGCATAATCTCACCTTGAACAATGCATCGAGTTTTGGTATCTGATATGTATAAAACTCTCTCTTATCCCAGTTCTGTTGTGGCAGTGTCTAACCAGATCTCCTACCAGATGAAAATGTGGCATTAGTTAAGTTTTTCACTTTCACGGAAGTAATCTTTCAAGACTCAGAATTTTTAATTTTTCTGTAATTAAAAAATATGGAAGTAGTATGGTAATTTTTAAAAATTCCTTTGGCACTGGTAACCACATTCCCAAAGAACATGTCCCAGTGATTTTTTTAAAAAATGGACAATAAAATCATTTTTTTTAAAAAAGGAGTATCTGAATAAGAGTAATAGGGTTGCCAGGTCCCTCCTGGCAATACTAACGATGAAATTGGGGGGGGGGGGGGTCTTACCTGGAGAAAGACCAACTTCTACCACAGAGTTTTTGCCCAAATACCAGAACATTACCTGGATGTCACTGGCGTGATGATGTCACTTCCTGTGCAATGCCCCTTCTCTAGGTAAATCCCTAAGTCCCCCCACTGGCCAGCTCATTGGTGGCTAGGAAGCAAGGCCTGCCAGTGGGGGACCCCTGCTTCAACTGGGGGGTCTGGCAACCATAAAGAGTAGTCAAAAGTTATTGTTTTTTTCTTTTAGCTAAATAAGTATTACTAATATTATAGCATACAAATGATTAAAAAATCTGACCAGAATAATTCTGAGATGGGAGCTACAAAGACATTATTCTTACATATAAAATGTTAGAATAACTTAGTTGGATGCAGCCATATTTTGGCTCAATCTCAGCAAATATTCCCCCTTATTACAGCCCCACATTGTTTTTGTCCACAGTGGTCCCATAATCCCCAGCACAGCCTTTTTGGTGGTCAAAGGGGACTCCTCAGCCTTTTCCACTGGCGGAAAAGGTAGTTGGATGATCCAGCCCATAATAGCAAGCCCCTGTTTCTGAGCTTCACAATAAAAATGGCAGAGCTAAGCCCCACATTTCTTGTCCTCCTCTTTTGGCCTTTTTTCTTTCACAGCTGGGTTGTGAGGTGCATTTATTCTCTGGTCCAGCTGGGAAGGGAAGAGAGGGGTTACCAGGCCTTAGAGGTCCCAGCATGATTGATGTCCTGACAGCGGCAAATAGTGCAGGGATGAAGATGTGGATGCCGTTCCCACACATGCTCATGCCACTGGTTATGACTTCCACAGTGGGAGCACTTTTTCTCACACATGCACTCTCCACAGCAGAAGCAGACATGTAATATCTGAATAGACTGAAAGAAAGCTGCAAGGGTAGGGCTTCCATTATGAGCTGAGAAACTGAGAAATTCCTCCTATTAAAACAATGGAGAAATAGAAAGAGAACTCTGTTTCCTTATTTTTTTCACTTGGCTTCTCCAAATTAACCATCAGTCATGAAATGGAGAGAGAAGACTGCAAAGTGGTTGAGGTTTCTACTTATGTCTCTGAAACAGAGTCGAACAAGCCCTTCTTAATGCAGAGGGTTTGCTGTCTTCCATCAGCCAATATTAGTTTATTTATTTAAACTTTTATATTTCACCTTTCCTTGGGGCTCAAGGTGGCTTACAATGTGCTAGCTGCAATTAGCTTTTTCTTCTCTTCCTTATTTTTCTGCTTTCTACAGTCTTTTCAGAAAGATCACAGCAAAGCTTGATTGGTGCTATGTGGGTGGGAAAGTCTGGATCTTTCTCAGTCCCACCCACATTAGTAACATTTCCCCTTCTTTAGTTCCCCTGCCATGGTCATTTCTTGCCCCTGTGTCACCAGAGGCCTCTTGGGGGAGGGGGAAAATCGACAAATGTGATAGCTTTATAACACTACTAGAAATAAGGCCCGTTGTGGAAATAAATACAACGAGATCTAGAAAGAGGCTCTGGGAGAGTGCGCTGGCTTTGGGCAAACAGTGTCAATTTGCTGTGGCAACTTCAGCAGGGTATAATGACAGAGTCCACTATTTTCTCCAGAGAAACTGATCTGTGCTACCTGAAGAGCAGTTGTAATTTTGGGTGCTCTCTAGCCCTCACCTGGAGAGTGGCAACAATTGTTACCCAGGCTCCACCCCTCAAATCTCCAGGAATTTCCATGCCTAAAATTGGCAACTTTATCTCCTCCCCTCTCAGCAGCCTCTTTCTAGGCAAAATTCTGTCTTTCTCATTAGCGGGGAGCAAAGCAGCTTACCTTATTCTCTTCGGCTTTGCGATCTGTACAGCAACACTGTAAGGTAGGTTAGGCAGAAAGTCTGTGGCTGTTCCGAAATCACCCAGGCAGCTTCCATAGGCAGCCAGGGCTAGTGATGCCATGCCAGTCTGGAGGCATGAAGTCACCCTGAGAGTGCTTGCAGGCCTAGGGTTGCCATTGCCAACAAAGACAAATTGATGCAAAGGAGGATGGAAAAGTCTCCATATCTCTATTTTGCGTTAAATTGGTTTTGATGCCAGCAGAGTGAGAAAATGCCAGAGGCTCTGGGTGGGTGCCCCATCGTAAATGCACCAAACATTTCTTAAAGATTTTCCAAAACACTACTCTGTCGATAAATTGCAACAGTTTGAATTAGCACCAAAGCTTTAAGAGCTCTCCAGCTGTCCTCTGGAGACTGGCAACAGCTTGTTTGGAGGGTGGGGAGTATGGCATTGTATCTGTCTGAGGTCCCCCTCTTCCTCCTCCTCAGACCCCACCCTCAGCAAACTTCTTCCATAAAATATCCTGGCAGTTTCCAACCTGGAGTTGGCAACCCTATGTCCTTTCCAGGCAACCATCAGCCTACCTTTATCTGCCTGTCTGTCTTCAGATTTACTCCCCCTCACATCCTCTGCCTAGGGAAAGGGCAGTCTTTCCCTGCAGTGGAAACCAAAGCAGCTGACATCATTCTCCTCTCCCCCGTATGATCCGCACAACTACCCTATGAGGTATGTTGAGGTTGAAAGTGTGTGAATGGTCCATAATCCCCCAGGCAGCTTTTAAAACATGAACCTGGGACCTGCACACCATCCTCTGAAGCGCTCTCTGTGGCAGTAATGGGGTGACTGCTGGCACCTTTTCCTATCTTTTTTTGCCTTGTGGTATTCTGCTTGTGGTGTGATCTGTCTTCTTTGTGATGTGGCATGATTGTGTTATTGGGTTTGTTTCTTTTGAAGGGGAAGTGATGTGTTGTGAGTGAGGACATATTTTACCTCAGAATACAGTAGGTTCCATATGCAACTGGCAATTCCAACTGCCTTGCGGGGGGGGAGTTTGAGGTGTGGAATGGAGTGAAGTCCAATCAGCTTCCATATGCAAAAGACCTTGAAACGCTGGGCGGGACTGCACAAAGCAGCCAGTCAACCCAGCCAGCGTCTTCTGACTGACAGTTCTTGCAGCCAAACACTAAAGGTGTGCATTTGGAACATTGGAGTCCACTACGGCTTTATATATAAGGGAGAGATAACTGTTTGTTACTTAATAATTTTGTTTAATCAGATGAAGTGAGCTTTGACTCACAAAAGCTTATTGCCTGGAAATTTTTGTTGGTTTTTAAGGTGCTACTGAACTCGAACTTTGATTTTTAAAAAACCCAGAAAATGCCCCCTCACCAGTGGCCTGAAGGGAGGCAGTGGCTGCACCATGGGGGCTGGGGCAGGGAAAATACGAGAACGCTCGCTGTGTGGAAGCCCTGTTGCTGCTATGTTTAATCAGCACCTACAGTGGCACCAAGAAAACCCTGGGGAATCACAACTATACGTCATTTAAATATTGTACAGATTCTTCTGTTGGGAAGTGCAGTGCCAATAAGAAAGTCAGGAGTCACCTTTAATATAGGGTGCTATATCAAAACAATTATGGTAATATAATACATTTTTATGGCTTACTTTTGGTTCCTAGACTTTCTGGTCCTTTTGTATTTGGGGAACTGGAATGCAGCAAACCCAAGCTCCTTCTGGTAGAGTTCAGCCTTATCTGACACTAATGTATGCTCACTTCAAGTATAAAGCGTGTCTCACTTTCATCAGCATTGTACTTTGATGTCATTAGTGGCCAAATAACCTACAGGACAGTAAACACACTGAGATAGGTGGGCCACTGCAATGCAAGATTAGAGCAAGAAGTTAAGCACTGTTCCTTGTTGGTCTTAGCAGGTCATTTAAAGTCCAACAATTATTTGTTTGTTTCCACTTGCTTCTTTTAAAGTGTTGAGAGATGGTCATCAAGATAAGTTCACTGACATGCATACTCTCTCCACCTTTCTCCCCTTGCAAGGTTCGTTTCATCTGATCCGCATGCTTTTAGATGAATACATCTTGCTGGCCATGGAGACCCAATTCAACAATGACAAAGAACAAGAACTCCAGAATCTATTGGACAAGTATATGAAGAATCTTGGTAACTGGAAGGGGTAGTTCTGAATAATCAACAATGTACATACTTAAGTTTAAACATAACAAATGGAAAGCTTTACCATACTTAAATTTAAAGTTTGGGGGGGCTTATCATCTGTTATCTAGAGCTCACATGCTGATTTAGCTATTTAAATTTCTCAAACATCCCATCATAAAATCTCAGGGTACATAATAGTTAACTAACATCGAATCAGTAGAACTACCAACTTATCCTCAGCCATCAAATGCCAATCTGATCAAAAAAGCTTTCTGTGCTTACAAATGATGCTCAGATTCTGGCTTTAAGTCTTCAGAAGAAGGCTGAGGTACCTCTGAGAACACCTTTTGACGTGCCCTTGGCCGAGTAGACAGGATGTCACAGATGTAACATTAGCTCTAGAAGCCACTCTGAGATGCTTAGAAATCCCAACACAATAGAGAAGGAAATTTCTTTGGTATGTAGCACCTAAACTCTTGCAAGATTTTCCTGCTATTACTGCTTCTGCTCCATTCCTCCCTCATATAGCAGACCCCTCACTCCCCCCCCACCCAATATTGTTCCTGTGATCCCCATTTCACCAGGACCAGCATTTGGAGGGGGGGGGGATTTTTGGACTGCAGTGGCAGACGAAAGGCAGCAGGAAGAAAAGGATACAGTGAAGTAGGGTTCAGGAACTCATAAGGGGTGAAGGAAGCTGGGGAGCTTGCAGGAATTTGGGGGTGGAGTATTGGGGAACATATTCAGACCCTGTCAAATGCCTGATGAAGTAACTGAAAGTAACACAGGGTCTAAATCTGAAATTGGCTTCAAAAAAGACCTGGTTTTGATATTTAAAAAATCCCTCTGTTTCAAACTGAGTTTAGATGAATTCATTTATCACTACTACAATCCAGTATAATATACTAAAAATCCTTTAAACATTATTTTAAAAAGCATTCATAATCAAATGGTATGATTTTCTTCACACCTGATCAATTTGTATACCATGGCTGGCTCTCCCAGAGAATTTCCACACGTGTAGTGGAGGGCAATTTTTGCCAATTCCTCTCTAAAATGGCAGGATTCCAATTCCCGCTACGCTGTTCATGTGAGAGTCCTCTGTCCACTATGAGCGGCACTTGGGGGTGCATGCCGGACTGCAGTAGCAGAGGGGATGGTAAGAAAGTTGTACTCTGAGGATGGAAATACCTTCCGTCTGCAAAAATCTTCCAGTAATTTACACCCTATTTATATTACAGTTCAGTCCTAAACAGTCACACCTTTCTGTCAATTTGAGTGGGCTTTGAAAGGTACCACTCTGCTTACGATTGCCCTGTTAGATTTACTTGTCTTTCCATATTACCTTGGCTCCTCCACAGCTCCAAATAGATTATCTCTCCCTGGTCTCTGCATGACCTGGAGTTCAGCCAGGTGGAAACACCATCCACTGGAGCATCTTTTTTTCCCCATTTCACAAAAACTACTGTTACTCTTTCCAACTAAATCAATGCCTCCCTTTCTCCAGGTGCTTCTTTTTTCAGAGGTTTATAGTTCTATGCTACTAGACACAAATAAAAATACTGTTGACTGATAGTTTAAAAGTTTGAGATGGTTTGCAGTATGTTTATGAATCTATAGCAATTCAATTGTCCATTAGCTTCTGTGAAGACTGTTTTTGAGTTTCATGTATAAAGCTAATCTCCAGATAACCTGTAACTTTCCATAAAAAACATAATCACATTGTCTCTGGTGACTGACATCATGCAATTCCTTTCATAGTTACTGATGGCTATATATCCATTTGTATATTCTCACTTTGATTGGATATTGATGAAATCAGAATTCCCCTTTAGCCAACAGAATGTTCTGTTCTCCCCCAGCATGTAGTCAGGCATTTATAAGGCTGCAATCCTACACATGCTTACATGACAGTGAGCCCCACTGACTACAGTGGGAATTACCTCTGACTAATCATGCTTAGGATACGGTCGAAAAGCTCTTAATTCTTTAGCCATCTTCACAAAAATGAATGCAAAGCAGTTACCCAATTATATCCCCAAATATATTTGTCCATCTAGTGGATGTATGAAATGTGTGAGAATTAGAGCCTCCATAGATGAAGTTTCAAATTATTGTGTAGTTTGATATAACACAAGTCTGTGCAACTATCTGAGCTTTCTATAGACAGCAATTTTAAAAAGGTGGAGCTTTATGTGCTCAGTGTGTAATAAGATGTGAAACAACAAATGGGATGGGGGGGGGAGGAAGAGGTTTGTCTCTTCAGAAAATTTGATGCTTGTTTGTTTCCAAAATAAGGGCATTTTCTGCCATTAGTTGCAAACAAAAACTGTGCTTTATGTTTTCATTCTTGCTGTGTGGATTTGGGGGGGGGGATATCTCTGGTAATATACATAGAGAGGCTTGTTAGTTACTGCTTCCCTCATTACATGGAAAGCACTTGTGCTGTCATGGATGTAATGTGGGAAATCCCCAATTCCTGACTTTGATTTGGTGAAAACTCATAATATGGCTGAATGAATAACAGCATATTCTTACAGTTTCAGAGGGTAACTGTGTTGGTCTGCGGTAGAAGAGCTAGTTTCAAGACCAGTAGCACCATAGAGACCAATGAGATTTCGGGGTATGAGCTTTCAAGAGTCAAAGCATCTGCCGAAGGGAGCTTCTACTCCCAAAACCTTGTACCCCGAAAATCTTGTTGCTCTCTAAGGTGCTACTGGACGCAAATCAAGCGAACCTATTCTTAGATTTACAATCCATATATTCTATTTTACATGCCACCATAAAATCCTGTCTTATTTTTCCAGATGCAAGTAAAGCTGCTTTTACTGCATCACCAAGCTCTTGTTTCCTAGCAAACCGCAACAAAACGGGTACAATTTCTAGTGATGCTTCAGTAAAAAACGAATGCCTCATGGAACAAGCCTATTTCCCTTTGTCAACCAGTCAACACAGTAGCATGTCCTCTGGCCTGAACCCATTCCGTACAGGGAACAATGAGGATATGCAGCTTACAGGTAGGGAGCAATAGACTCCTCCTTCCCCTTGCCTCTTATTCTTCTTATGTAAGTGGTTTCATTGAAAGGAACATGGGAGAAAATAGCACTGAAATTTCCAAGGCTATTTTCTGTTGGTTGGATTCTGAAAAACCTCAATATGCAGACACAAGCTAATCACCCTATTTTATTTTTCCAGGTCAAACAGAGCTCTCTCAGAGCACTGGCCATCTTATGACACCACCCATTTCTCCTGCTATGGTTAGTCGTGGAAGTGTTATCAACCAGGGACCAATGGCTGGAAGACCTCCAAGTGTAGGTCCATCATTATCTGCACATTCCCATTGCTCTTCTTACTCAGAATCCCTTTACCAGACTGTGCCACAGACAAACCAGAATTTTTATGGTGTTAGTGCCAATTACCCAGCCATGTTCAGGACTCAGACTCATCCCTCTTCTGGAGCCTATCAGCATAGAGCTGAACCTAGTCACTACACAGCCACGAATGAGCAGCGATTCTCAAGAGACTTCTTCAGTAGCAGCTGTGCTGTTTCTCCCTACAGTGCCAGGTCGCCTTCTAATTATGAATCTTCTGCAAATGTACAGGAGTCTCACAACATGCAGTTTTTGAATAATGGGGGCTACAACTTCATGAACAATTCAGTGACCTGTCAAGGATCACCGTATCCCTCAAATGCTTCCAACGGTATTAAATCTTTCCAGCTATTTATTTTATTTTCCTTGTTTGTCATTTCTTACCTAGCATTCCAGAATTGTCTGTTCCATAGATAAAGGATGTCTCCTCAAAACAAGGCAGACATGAATTTTAAAATGTTTAAGTCAAAGTTACTTAATGTATTTATAGTGCAATTCTATACAGAGTTACACCTTTCTAAGTCCACTGATATCAATGAGCTTCAGGGTATAACTCTGCTTAGGACTGTATTGAGTCCTAACTGTATGATCTACAGAACTCTTAAGGTGGTAAACGTACCTTCTCCATGAAGTCAATGGGAATAAGCCTACAAAAGAAGTGTTATGGTTCTTCAGTCTTCTGGTTTATAGACAGGTCTACTCATAGCTATGGAGCCTCATCAGTTATATAAGAAACACACAGCTTATGAATAGGGAGAAGTCTACCTTGATTTCATTCACTTGGAAATGAGATCTAGACTCCTTTGTCACTTACACATAGAGATCTACATATTCAAATTCTAAGTTTCTTGATGCACAAAGCAATTTACAATTCTTATGTCATTTGATCCTGACGATCATCATCAGAGGCAGGTTAGGCTGAGATAGTCACTCAGTGAATATCTTGGATGGAACCTGTCATTCCAAAATGGAAATTATCCATATAGGAACTGAGTTAATCAAGGAAATGATTAATTATGGTTTGTATGACATAAGAACTTTTAATGGTATTTGTAGTGAGAGCTGCACTGAAGGGTCCAGGAAAAGGGGATTCCTGGCCCACCTGTCTGTGGCATTTCATTTCAGCAGGAGAAACCATGTTGCAACCTATGTAAACTGAAGTGGAACCAACAATGGCCACATCCATCTCATATTAATTCATCTCTGCCCTAGATTTTGTGTGAGTCACTCCACCTGAGATGGATCACAACAGGGTAGAAAGGAAGCCTGTGTGGTTCTCAGTTTTCATTCCCAACTTGCCAGGATGGAGGTTTTATACAAAAATGGCTGTAAGCTATTTTGGAGTCTAATATTTATTGAAAGGTGGGATGCAAATGTAAACAAAAACAAATAGACTCCTCTTTTGATCTCATTGGTAACCTTGTCCACAGACACCATCCTATGTCCGAAGCAGGAAGTTTACCTCAGACGGTCATTGGCAATTGATGGTGCAACCATATCTCCTCTGATGGACTTCGTTGGGTATAAGGTTGAAAGTGACCTTAAAAACTTATTGAGTATTGCATCAGAAAATAGTCCATCTAAAATAATCCAACAAAATTCAAAAGCTGAATCTCAAGGCCACCTTTCTATGGTTAGTTTTTTAGTGCCCCAAAATGACAGGGTACCCTGGCATGACTTAATCTGACCAATGGCATTTAACATGAGCAGCTGACTGTGCAGAGTGGTCCTTGCTGTTTGCAAGCCATGTGTCAAAACAGATGCAATCTCTAAGGTCTACGATCTGTCTCCCCACCCTGTTGCACCTCATTGGTGAGAATAAATAATCCATTTCAGAAGTAGAACTTGAATGCACTAGTTACAGACTCTGGAGCAATAGTTTCACATTTCTAGTCTCCCTGAGATCCAAATGACACACATCTCTAGGGGATCCATGAAGGACTCATTCAAGCAGTTTTTATTGGAAAATAGCAGCAAGGGAGGGGATGTGGGGTTTAACTCTTTTCCTTCATGCAGTTCCCCTGACCTCAGACCAGCCCGTCTATGCATCACCCTGCACTATTTATCAATAAAAAGCCACTCTTGTACCATTCTAAGTATACCAACTGTGTTATTGCTTATAAATTCCTTAGTTACTTGCTGTTCAATTCCTACCAACAGGGTTTTATGGAAATAATATGAACTACACAGAATCCCACAGACTTGGGTCCATGGTAGATCAGCACGTTTCTGTCATCAGCAGCATTCGATCATTACCTCCGTACAGCGACCTTCATGACCCACTTAGCATCTTGGAGGACACCGAAAGAAAACAGGGAGCATCATATTACACAGATGCCTCGACAGCTTGCCGGAATCCTATAAGTAAGTTGATCTGATGTCAGAGCAAGATCTCTGATCTTTTGAATTAAATGCCAAACTACACATGATTTGGATGTCTGTGCCTGCAGCTCCCCAATATTTTTTCCTTTTCAAATGATAGAGACACAGGGCCCCAATTTCAATTGATTTCATAACAGAAAGGTAGCTCCCAGAGAGATAAAAAAATAGAAGACCCTATAACATTTAAACTAATTTGGGAGGAGGACTTAAGCAAGCAAACAATTGGGAAGGCATGGGTTATATAGGCCATTTTTTTTCCTTCCTCTCCTGCTCCTCCATTCAGTTTGAAACCATATGCAGCCATTTACTTGATACCAGATAGGTTATAGATGAAAGAATCATAGAACTTTGTGTAATGTTCAGGTCAGTTTGTGTAATTTATAATACAGTCCTAAACTGAGTTACATGTTTCTAAGTCCATTGAAGTCAACGGGCTTAGAAGGGTGTAATCCTTCTTAGGGCTGCAGTGGTATTTTTTGCTAAATGTTCATGCTATCTCAACACCCGTATGAGTTGGAAATACTATTTGCATACAAGCTGGGCCTCAGTGGAGAAACTAGCAGCAGCAATTCATGACAGTACAAAAGAAGAGGGGCTTCCTCGGAAATAACTCCTTACGCTACATTCATGTGAAGGTTAGAGAAAGGAACGGAGAGCAATCTGTATCAAGGCTCAGCCTCTGCATCTCTCTACAGCAAACAGGACTTGATTTTGGAGCACATGAAAAAGGATAGTTAGAAGTGTCCTTGAACAGGTTCCAATTTTATTCATTTACTTTGTCCTCCTTTTTCACTGGGAATGAAGGCAGATTGCACAGTATAAATCAATGCAATCATATACAGGATTAAAGCAACCTGGACCAAGGCATAAAGTATAAAACATGATATGATTAAACAGGGCAGAAAATGATACTACATTAAGTATAAAAACAAAGCAGTGATAGTAGGATACAACAGACAGCAAAAACATCCTATACACTGTGATCTCGTTCACAATTCTGTTTTACATAGTTTTCAGGAAGGCTCCTGTGCTTCGATTGGCAATGGGGTTTCCACATGGCAGGTTTCCCTCCTGTTTTGTTGCCCCAATCCCCCAGCAGCATCCACCCCCCTTATGCCACTGGGGATTTTCCAGTTTTTCATTTTTAAAAAAAAAATGGTGATTGAATATTGTTTTATCGTTATCTGTGTATCGGGTTCCCTTAATTCCAAGCTTTATTTTTTAAAGTCTCTAACACTTTTCTTTTCTTTTTTGGTGAGTATTTATGTGTGTGTGCCTGAAAGTCATGGCTGACTTCTGGCGACCCCTAGTGGGGCTTGGACATTTCAGAGAGGTGATCTGCTATTGCCTGCCTCTGCGTCCCAGCCCTGGTGTTCCTTGGAGGCCTCCCATCCAAGTATTTGCCGGGGTTTGCCCTGCTTAGCTTCTGAGATCTGACAAGATCAGGCTTGCCTGGAGTCTCTAACCCTTTTTATGCAAGTTATAAGGAGAAAAGCATGTTGCCACAATGAAAGAGCCTCAAGACTGACTTTTACAGAGAGACAGCAAATAGATTCGCCACATATCAGCATTTAGAGGAGAGGACTTCCAGTCAGAAGGCACCATTTCCAGGCAGACTTGAGCCCTGGCATCTCTTTTTCCAGGGCTCTTTTTGTAGAAAAAGCCCAGCAGGAACTCATTAGCATAATAGGCCACACCCAACAGCAGAAACTAATTAGCATATTAGGCCACACCCTGACAGCACAGCTCATTAGCACATTAGGCTGCACCCCCATGTTACCAGAAGTGTGGTCATACAGCCACACCCACCTTTTGCTTGTTATTCTGTTTACCTTGTTTGTTGTCAAAACCCAGGGCTTTTTTGTTGCAGGAACTCCTTTGCATGTTAGGCCACACACCCCTAATGTAGCCAATCCTAATGAGTTTCTGCTGTTGGGTGTGGCCTATTATACTAATGAGTTCCTGCTGGGTGTGGCCAACTTGGGAGCCAGCTGGAACTCCGTTCCTGTGCGTTCCTGCCCAAAAATAGCCCTGTCTTTTTCTAACATTCAAACATGAAAAGAGGAGAAAGAATCAAACTGTCACTATTGTGATTTTCTTTGTAGCTTCAGGTATCCAACCTGCCATATTGACATCATCCTCCCAGTGCATGTTTGGAAATTCTAGGCACTGTCCTTCCCAGGAAACGATGGACTCTTCTGGACAGGCAACCAGAGACATGGTATCATCTTTGCCACCAATCAACACTGTCTTCATGGGAACTGCTGCAGGAGGCACCTGAGTTTCAAGACTAGCTACATTTTGTTCTAATTTATTGCCTTGTTCTAGTATTGACTGCTACTTAAAACCCTCTTTACTAACTGGAATAGAAAAGTATTACAAATAATTTTGAGGATTCCACCCGGGGGGGGGGAGAGAATTACTGTGCACAAAAAGAAAAAAAAAGAAAAAAGGCAGGACACAGAATATCTCTGATGTCATAATGAGAATACAACTGACACTAGCAGTGCTGTTCTCATACAGGGATTTTAAAAAAGTATGTCCTCTTATGGCTCCCTAGTTCCCCCTTATCACTCTTTAACCACTATCTCCTGTTTCCTTCATTAGAAGAAAGCTTCCCTTCTATTCTTAATTTATGGTCTATGCATGAACACATGAAGCTGCCTTATACTGAGGCAGATCATTGGTCTATCAGGGTCAGTACTGTCTACTGTGACTGGCAGTGGCTCTCCAGAGTGTCATGTGGAGGTCTTTCACATCAACTGCTATATGATCCTTTTAACTGAAAATACCAGAGATAAAATTTGGGAACTTCTGTATGTAAAGCAGATGCTCTACCACTAAGCCATGACCACTCCCCTACTTTTTCTTTTCTTTTTTTGTGTGGGGGCATTTTGTGTGTGTGTGTGTTTGCATGTGTGGAAGTCATAGTGACTTCCAGTGAGCCCTAGTGGGGTTTGGATGTTTCAGAGAGGTGGCTTGATTGCCTGCCTCTGTGTCTTAGTCCTCATATTCCTTGAAGATCTCCCTTCCAATTACTTGCCAGGGCCGGCCCTGCTTAGCTTCCGAGATCTGATGAGATTGGGCTTGCCTGAACTATCCAGGTCAGGGCCCTACTTTGTCTGGTAGTTGCAGAAGTTGCTTCTGACTTATGGTGACTCTATGAATTAATAACCTTTAAAAAGCCCTTGCTCAGGTTTTGCAAACAGAAGGCCATGGGTTCCTTGACTGAGTCAATCCACCTGACATTGGGTGTTCCTCTTCTCCTCCTGCCTTCAACTTTTCCCAGCATTATTGTCTTTCATGGTGACTCTTGTCTTCTCA
Organism: Gekko japonicus; assembly: GCF_001447785.1. Lineage (NCBI taxonomy): Eukaryota > Metazoa > Chordata > Lepidosauria > Squamata > Gekkonidae > Gekko > Gekko japonicus. The sequence continues at coordinate 1,288,164 of NW_015164666.1, read as the reverse complement.
TGATGCAACCAAGGTATGATAGCCCCAGTTTAGTCATTTTAGCTTGTAGAGGGAATTCAGACTTTATTTCAACTAGAACCCACATTTGTCTTTTGGGCTCTCTGTAAAACTCTTCTCCAACACCATGTTTCAAATTAATCCATTTTTCCTGTCTGCTTTCTGTATTGTCCAACTTTCACATCCATTCATTCCCCATTCATAATGGGGAATACCATAGCATGAATTATTTTGGTGTCCAGTGACACTTCCTTACACTTAAAGATCTTTGCTAGTTCCTTCTTGGCTGCCTTTCCAGTCTCAGTCTCCTGATTTCTTGGCTGCAGTCTCCTTTTTAGTTGATGATGATGGAGCTGAGGAATAGAAAATCCTGAACAATTTCTTAATTGTCAGCTGTAGAGCTGTGTAATTCATCATTACTTATCAATTTCTGGATGTTCAGCAGTAATCCTACTTTGGCACTTTGTCCTTGAACTTTCGTCAGTATTCATTCCAAGTCTGTACTATTTTCTGCCAGCAAAGCGGTGTCATCTGCTTATCTCAAATTGTCATTGTCCCTTTCACCAATTTTCACTCCACCTTTGTCTAAATCTAATCCAGATTTCTTTATGATACGTTCTTCATACAGGATGAACAGATAGGGTGATAAAATACATCCTTGTCTGACACCTTTGCTAATTGAAAACCATTCTTTTTCTCCTCTGTCCTGACAGTAGCCTCTTGTCCAGAGTACAGGTTGCACATCAAAATAATGTTATGGCACATCCATTATATTTAAAAGCCACCAAAGCTTTCCAGGATCCACAGAGCTAAAAGCTTGTTGTAATCTATAAAACACAAACTGATTTTCTGTTGAACGTCTCTGGCATGCTCCAGTAACCACTGTGAATTTGCAGTATAGTCTCTACTGCCCTTCCCTTTTCTGAACCCAGCTTGAACATCTGGTATTTTTCATTCAATATAGAGTTAAATTCCTTGTTGTAAAATTTTGAGTATCACTTTACTTGCATGGAAATTAATGTGATGGTCGAATGTTGCTGCAATCGTTAATGTTTCCTTTTTTTCAGAATTGGAGTGTTTCCAGTCTGTGGGCCATTGTTTTGATTTCCATATTTGTTGGCATAATAAGATGATAGTGGAGCTGTCTGAACTTAACTCCACTGCACCATTATGCTCTATGTCATCTTATAATTCCAACACAAGCTGTGACACTGTTCTGAGAAAACAACTGATCATCTGTGTCTGATAAATTGGGCCTAATTGGGGAGCAATCTGTAGTTCAATTAAGGCATCATGGTTTCATAAAATTGTATCGCCTGTGTCATTTTTGGCTGTTTTCCTTTATATTGCTATACTTTTTATAATGAATATTATATAGCCCCTGGATATAAGTACATGTACATGTGCACTTTGTCCCCTGTTATGCTACATTTCGTATTTGTAGCATGAATCTGCTTCATACAGAGTTACCAAATCCAAACAAAACAGACCTCCCAGTAATCACACAGCCAAGGAAACAAAACAAAACTGGGGCCAATATAGAACCAATAATACACTTTAAAACATGAGTAGTATGCTGAATACAATTGCTTTATACTAGATAGTTACTATAAAGTATACAAAATTTCCCCAAATATTTACAACAATAAGAATACAATAGAATGTCAGTGGCTGCCAACAGCCCCAAGATAACAGTGGAATTCCTAAACAGTTACTGTTGGCAGTCAAAAATGTATAAGGCTTAATGAGCTAAAAGCTACTGGAGCTTGACGAAGCAGCCGGCTTACACTTGGTTTCGTCTAGTGACTTCCTCATAAGCAGCTTAACTGATGTTGTATACAAGTTTTCTTAATATGTGTATTTTCCTGGTTTTTAAGATACTTCTCTAGAGTTGCTACCTTTAATATAGGGACTAGCCCTTATTTCCTTGGACCTTTGGCTACGAAGCTTAGTCTATCAAGGACAGGTCCCATAGGAGATATGGTCCAAGGAAATAAGGGCTAGTCCCTATATTAAAGGTAGCAACTCTAGAGAAGTATCTTAAAAACCAGGAAAATACACATATTAAGAAAACTTATATACAACATCAGTTAAGCTGCTTATGAGGAAGTCACTAGACGAAACCAAGTGTAAGCCGGCTGCTTCGTCAAGCTCCAGTAGCTTTTAGCTCATTAAGCCTCATACAGAGTTACTGCAGTTCTTGTGTACACTTACTTTACATGTGTGACATCTACTAATCTTGTACAAAGGGCCTGGCTGTTCATAACGTGGATATATAGTTGACAGTAGCACTGCATCATGGTCTCTTTAATGTTTAAATTCCATCTGTATATCTTTGCTCTCATACTTCCTGCATTAGAGTTGAAAGAGAGGAGCACAGTGCTTACTTCTGTATGTGTACTTATGAGTCTGCTTGCTTCTGTCAGTGTTCCACATATGCCCAGTTGCATATTTACCATGTGAATTGTCCAATTTGTGTTTAGTATTAGCATGTCAGCAATAGTAGCTTTGGTAAGAGCACCACTGGTCTGCTAATACTATATATCATGACAGCTAGGGTGGTACATGAGGACCCCATGGCACTTGTTGATATATTTCTTGGCACCTGCCTGTTTTTAAGCATTAGGTATTAAATCTGAAGGGTCTTGAATAGAACGGGGGGGAAGACAGTGGTTTTTATCTTGCTCTCTCCTTGGTCACTGACAAGCAAAACACAGATTTTCACAGGTCTCTGGGCTTGGAAACCTCTCCCTGTCACCATGCAAGCAGCAAACTTCCCCAAACCAAACAGCATCTCTTATCATACTAAAAAGCTGAACTCAGCTTTTCATCTCTTCCTTGGACCACAAGGTGTTTCAGGGGAGCCCAGAGGAGAGCCCATTGGGAAGAACCTGCCTCACTCATAGGGCTTGGAATTTCCTACTGTTGTGATTGGCAGCCATTTGCAATTGTCATACACACTGTATGGCAGCCATTTTGTGACGACACCCACAACCCTTTTAAAAAAATTCCCCAAGTGCCTGAAAGCACAACAATGCTGAGGACCCTTGCTATATCTTCAAGAGTTGACTCATATGGTAAGTTTGTATGTGACATTGTATGCAGATAATGCTTACACATCCAAGTGCTTTAAAATTGCGATGTGCCATTTGGCATGGTTGGGAAGTGCTCCTATTTCATCCATTGCTTTTTGGAACGGAGTTGCTCGATCAGACTTCCAAGTATACTCCATTTCACTGTGGGATTGACCTGTCACTGTGCAGTCAGATGGCTCAGATGGGCAAGGGGGGGTTGCTTGCTTTTGTGCATGTGCATAAGCGAGGATGCAGTTTTTTGCTCATGCGCTTTCCAAATTCTGGGAGTCAATTCTCCACCTTGGCTGCCTGCCAATCCTTCCATGAAGCATTGGCTGCTTGCCAATCCTTCCATGAAGCACTGTGATTCCCTGATGGAGCCATAGTTGCCGGACAAAGATCACTCCCTTTCCTGCTCACTTTCAAAGCTGGCCTAGAGATGGTGACAATTATGTGGTTATGCGCATATTGCTAAGCGAGCAAAAAAAAATGGTGCCCAGTCAGAATGGAATGAACAAATCATCCCAATGGTCTAAGAGTGTGCTTGAGTGATCAGACTAGGGAAACTCTGTCTGTGGCCCATTGGCAAGCATTAGAACTGGAGTTTCCCAGATGTCTTTTTACACCATTTCAGGGGCGAACCAGTATGAGGTGCTGACAACTGCAGAACCTTTCACAGATGTTGCTGTCTGATCATGCACTTTAGATCCATCAGGCATCAACTTCAAAGTCGGATCTGAAGGCACATCTGACTGCAGCTTAACAGCAGCAATAGTCACATCTGTTTTGGTGCCAATACAGGAGGTACAATGTTTGATAGCAGGTGCATGTGAAGGTGATGATGGAATTTGACAGACACAGTGGTTTTCTGTATCAGTCTATGGGTATGATTATATTCATGGCAGAATTTGGCCTAGGGATTCTACATATCTCTATGCAGGCACTTATTTGTGGCACTGTAAATAAAAGGACCATTGTTAAGATAATTGTCTTTTCTTTTATATGCCAGATCGAATGATGTCCCCATCATTTTGAAATTCTGCTCTGACAATCCAATTTTATTATATATTTTCAAAACAAGCATAAAGAACCATGATTTCTTATGTTTCATGTAAAACAAAAGTTCTTCTGTTCTCAAATTTATTAAATGCCATGACCTAGACTCTCACGCAGACTTTTTTTTTGTAAAAACAAAGAAATTTTATTTAATGCCTGTGATTTTTCTGTATTTATTGGAGTTAATGTCATTTGCTTGCAATTCTGTTTGGCAGACTGTCAAATGTATTCTACCTCCTATGGAAATGTTTACAAGGTCAGTTTTTACAGCTTCAAACCAGTCTAGGCCAAATTTACACTTCTAATCTTGTGGATTAAAGAATTCATTACAGATGCTATTGAGTGGTAGCCTTATTTGTTCTTCTGTTGTTCTGTGGTTGTTTCATACCTGAGCATAACATTCATCTTTCACATATTCATGTGACTACAATGTGACAATTACCGATTTTTGCATGGTAACAATTTCTCTGCTCACAATCCCATATGCTAAAAATTTATATTTTGCAGGTCTTGGGAAAGTGTAGTTGTCAATATACAGTGCAATATTCAGTAAACAAGGACAGCTTCACATATTACAGTTATCCTTCAGGGACATCACTGGGGCTCCTAGGTACCTAAACTGGGCTAACTTTTTATGGCTTAAACAAATGTGCACAGAACATATCTAAAGCATACATATGCAGCTTTCTTCCACGTGGCTTGGTGGTTTTCCCAGTGTCCTGGCCAGGGTAACATAAAAATGGAACCTGTAGATCTGGTTGAAAACTGGATTGCTATCAGTTAATTAAAGACATTTAAATTGATTGGGAGCATGCAATCATGTGCAGTCATACTAACCTAAGCTTAACACTTTTTTCAACCACTCACCATCAACAGTATAACTAAGTTTTCTAGGTTATATGTAAAAGCCAAAAAATGCCATCACTATAGACTGGAGTGTGTGAATAGAAAAGGCTGGTACATTGCAGAGGGAGGTACAATAACTCTCTGTGGAGACTCTTTTCTCATAAAGTGGAGAATAGGGCAGAATTTGGGACAACCAGGGCCATGTTTCTTGACATATCTAGATACAGCTAAAACTGAGATGATTTTCAGTGGGTAGAATGTATATGTAAAGTTGCATCAAATATCTGCTCCGCTCCATTCAAAATTCTCAAAATGGTGGAAACTCTGGACTTTTAACATTGTTGATTTCTTAATCTCATAGCAAGAGAGGAAATATTTATCAGACTTTTTGCATGCTGCTGTTTACCTACAGAATTTGGGTTATTTAGTGTTGTGCAGCTGCTTAGAATGGTCTATGGCATAGAGAGAAAACTAGAAATATCAAAAAGATTCTGGTAAGCTATTAAAATAGGAAAATCTACTTCCTTTCCACTTGACTTAGTTGATTATTATCCTTGATCAAACAAAAAGCCACATGTTCAGAGTGCCCTTGTGCCCTGGTTGCTATAGTAAAGATAGACACACAGTTAAATCCTGCATTTAAAAAGAGATTGATATTGAGAGTCTTTTTGTCTCCTCTATATACTGTTCCATTTGTGCAAGAGGAGCAAGTTAATAGGGTATTTCTCCCATTATACTCAGAGCTTTACTCAGGAGGTTTACTCTTCAAGGTACTCACCTCCCTATTGGATTATAAGGCAGGGGAGGGAAGAAACAGGACCAAATACAAACACACACACACAATGCATGTATGTATAGTATATGGAACACTTGCAAAAGAAAGAGCCGTTACAGATGTTGCAGGCTAATCCCAACAAACTGGAATTCATTCTGGCAGGAAGAAAGCATCTGTCGCCTTTCAACAGATAACAATCACAATCCATTTCAAATATAAATTTATAATTTACCCAGCAGACTTCTAGTATTCAAAACACTTCACCAATATGGTCTCAGGAAATCCTATAACAACCTCATAAACTGGGTCAGGATTATTGTTTCATACTGTACACAGAGAACATGAGCAGAGACTGAGAAGAAGAGTCACTTGTTTTAAGTTTGCGATTGAGATAAGATGTGAACCGGAAGCTTCCTGAATCACATGCTTCCTGAATCACATTCACTCACTCCTGCTCACTCCTCTTAAGGCACTCTTCTGAGCAGGAGCTAGGAGAAAGAGACTATATATACACAAGATCTCTTTTTCAGAGTGAGACTGCTGCTCTCACCTCTTTTAGTATGTTTTGCTCTGAATGGCAGTAGCTCTACAGCTCCTCAGTCAAGGAACAGGGTTTTCCCAGCACCTGCTCCTGAGCAGTGTTCCCTCTAAGCTGAGTTAGTGTGAGCTCGCTCACAGTTTTTTAGCCTCCGGCTCACACATTTTTGTCATCGCTCAGGAAGGATGGCACCAGAGCAAATTAATTTATGAAACAGCCAAATCGCTCACTCACAACTTTAATGCCAATAGCTCACAAAGTAGAATTTTTGCTCACAAGACTCCACAGCTTAGAGGGAACATTGCTCCTGAGATCTTTTAACTGGAGAGAGACCAGGGACTGAACTAGGGACCTTCTGATTACAATGCACATGCCACAGCCCACCACCCATTTGCTTGCTGCTCACTCTTTAACTCCCTCCTCAAGATAGAGTTGTTAAACATACCTGCCCTAAATACCTTAGTCACACTTTACTGGTGCCTCTTCTCTTAACAGACTCTTTCCTACCAATGTCAGTCCCTGAACTACCCATGATTAGCTCTTGTCTTATCTACTTAATGTGGGCTCTAAGTTTGCTGATAAAGGACAACGTGCTGTGCAGTGCTACGACTGATATTTTAGAAGAATTATGGCTCATGTGGCAAGGAAGTGAGTAGGAACAGGATTAAATGAAAAGGGTTTAGTGTGCTTGTGAGCTAGGGGTAAGGTTCCCATGTTCAGCATGCACTGAGAGAAATTCAGTAGATTTAATTTATTCCATTGTACACATGTAATGGTGGAACTGGAAGTAGTGAGAGTGCAAAGGCAGTTTGGGTACGTGTTTGGGGAGAGGGCAAAATGGTGGTTATAAGGAGCACTGATGGAAAGGAAGATGATGCAGCCTCTGTATCTTGCAGCTGCATAAGCCATATGGCAAAGGTTGTAGATTCCTACTTTGGATTTTAAAGTACTTGGACCTCCCCTCAAAGTTTAGAACGGTTCCTACCCCAAGAAGACATTCAACTGCCTGCTTTTCTAACAACCTGAATCAAAAGGAAACCCTAATTGTTTTCAGTGGTATCTTCACAATAAAACTTAAAGAAATGCCCTGCAATTAATTATTTATAGGCTAGAGCTTTCATTCTTACAATGATAACTGTGGGTTCAGCATGTGTATCTAAGGATTGCTTTCATAGTATTCAGAAGAAAGATGGGCAGGCCACTTGTATTCTTTCATTGGATTCCAAGAAATTAAACCAAAGGAGCAGTCTATGAAAAATAGGGATGTCGTGCAAAATTTCCACTTGTGCTAGAGCTCCTGCAAGAAAGAGACAGTGGTAGCAACTTGCTTTGAGTCAAGGGTCCCTGACCTTTTTGAGCCTGCAGGCACCTTTGATATTCTGACAGAACATGGGAGGTGGAACCACAAAATGGTTGCTGCCGAAAGCAGACCCAGACCTTTTCCACACTTCAGTGTTGCCGCTGTTTCCTGGGAAGTTGAATCCCCAGTTGATGTTGTGACTTTGCAGCATTCCTTCTGTGGGCATTTATTTCCGGGATTTTTTTCTTGAATTCGGATCCGACCCTCTCCATGTGTTCCACACTTCCTTTGAAAAGGGGTTGTGCTGCCATATTGTCATGTACTTTGTCAGCAATGGAGCCTTCCTTTTTTATGTGCATGTGGTAACATTATAACATTTCAATAAAAGGCTGGATATATCGTGGAGAACCAACTAAGAAAATGGCCCATGATCGTCGAACTGAATACATCAATTCATAACAGTGTTACTCGATAATTATGAAGCACGCTAAATGTGTCATTATGTACTTTGTCAGGGATGGAACCTCTTTTATTTTTTTTCACATATGCAGTAATGTTATAACATCATAACATTATTTAAAAAGGCTGGATGTGTCATGGAGAACAGCATGGTTGCTGACATTTCAAAGGTCCCCTGCTCCTCCTTAGTCACCAACTAAGAAAATGGCTGGCAATCATCAAACTGGATATGTCAATTCATAACCGTGTTCTTCGATAATTATGAAGCACGATAAATAGACACACTGCACACATTGAGTTTTCATGATTTTTAAAACAATTATATAATTCCATTCTTTTTAGATGTTTAAAAGACTGAATTGTCATCAAAAACACACCGAGAGCTATGGGGGGGGGGGAATGAAGAAACAATACAAGTGTGAGGTGACAAAATCTACTTACCAAAAGAAAAGAAAAGAAATGTAAAGAAAAGAAAGGAACGTCATGGACGGGTAATTGCACGGAGAAAGCAACATGAAATTTCACTGCCCATTTTGTCCCAACTTTATAATGTTGCTATATTATAGTGAAAACAATTTGTAAAATACACTTTAAAAAATTGGAGGATCACTCAGGGGACAACCTGAGGGGTGGAGGGAGGGGGGTGAACATGTGACTGATGACACAAAGGGGTAGTGGGAAACAAAATTCAAAACCAGGAATTCCTCACTGGAAAACTGTGGGTTCAGAGCCGAAGTGAAAATATTGCAGAAGTGGATTCAGAAAATGAGGGGTAATGGGGCACTAAATTTGGATCTACTGCAAGGGAGGCAAAATGTTGTGTGGAAATTTTTACAAAATGCCAATGTGAAGGTTTACTCTTGTGCGGAAATGGTCCTAGTCCAAAATGTCAGGGAGTGAAGTTATGCATAATTCTAAAAGTACCTCTTTGACTTTTCAGCCAGAAGATCTGTTTAACAGGATGATTTTTCAAAATTAACACATTGTTTAAAAATATGTTCTCACATACAAACTGTTTGAAAAATGTGTGTTGCAAGGTCTAAAATCTAGTCATTATAGGATTAATGTGCTTTACCTTGTGTGCTATTGTTTAGACCTGGCACAGAGCCAATGGGAAGAAAGCCCAGGTAATTGAAGCCTATTTACTCACAATCATTGGTTAATGCATTCAGATTATTTCCTTCTAGGGGTCAAGAAGAAGAAGAATCTCCATTGTTGTAGACTGTGTGGTCAAAGTGTACGCATGTAGTCTGAGGTAACTTGGCTGTTTTGTAGATTTCCTGTGAACCCTTCCCTTTAGAAATAAAGATTTTTACATAGAAAGAAAATGCCTCCTCTCCAGTGAAGCAAATATCCATTGCAATCTCTGAATATTTAACTATTTTTGCCAATTTTTCCAACACAAACAACTTATCTTTAGGTACAGAATGAAGTGCTGAAACAGTGTTTTTAAAGATCTGCACAGACAATCAAATCTGCAGTGGCAATTCGGAAGCCCTGCTGGGCAAAATATTGACCTGGCTCTGCCCACTTTCTAAAAATACTTAGTGGGCCTCAGGAAAGATAGTAGCAGGTGATATGACACCCACGGACACCACAATGGGAACTCCTGCTCTACAAAAAACTTATTGTATCCCCCCTTGTGTTTCCATTTGCTCTAGAAAAGCTCTAGGTGTTGCACAAGATTTTGCAGAAGCAGAACTGCATTAAGTCTATGTTTACACTCAGAGGAAGACTTATCCGAGGCAGCTGTCTAGGGCTCCCATGGAGGCCCCCCTGCTTCCCCCCTCGCCCTTTCAACTGCCACCATGACTCCACCACACAGTGACTGGGTGGCTCAGCTGCCCCCATGCTGCCCTCCCAAACCAATGACTGCCACTGTCAGGATGCCACTAGCAAAACAAAGCTGCAACTCCATACAATGAGTCATGGAGCCTGGCTTGGGGCTGGCTTGGCTGCCCTGTTTGCTCCCACCCCAACCAGAGACAGATACTGCCATAAACATCTGAGGAGGAGGAGGAGGAGGAGGAGGCGATTGGATATATACCCCACCCTTCACTACCCAAAGGAGTCTCAGAGCAGCTTACAATCCCTTTCCCTTTCCCTTCCCCTCCCCACAGCAGAGACCCTGAGAGGTAGGTGGGCTGAGAGAGCTCTGAGAGAACTGCCCTTGAGAAAGCAGCTCTGAAAGAACTTATGACTAACCCAAGGTCACACCAGCAGCTGCATGTGAAGGAGTGGGGAATCAAACCCGGCCCACCCAGATTAGAATTGCACACTTAACCACTACACCAAACTGACTCTCAAGGGGGGAAATTTACAGGATAGCTCAAGCCAAGTATGCTCATTCCCTGCTGGATCTCAGAGCCTGGCCAACCACAACAAAGCTTGAGCTCCAGGTTTGACAGGAAAAGGGAAGCATTAGTCACAATCTGGGTTTTAGTTGAATCCCAAAGGCTCACCAGAATTTAGCCCTTGCATTAGTTACTGCTTTTGAAGTTTTAAATACCATGACAGCAAGCAAAACTTCAGGTTTTATTCTTATTCTAGTTTGCTGAGATATTACCATGAGTTAGCTAGCCTCCTTCACAAATGATCACATGCAAAGAATCCATCCATCATTTCCCATCCCTCCACCACTTTATTACAACCCTTAACTATCACATAGAGTTTTATGGGATCCTTTTTGGATCCTGCATTCTTTTAACTGGTAACCATTCATTTGACTAAGGTTAGGACAGCCATGCTAACAGTTCTCTCAGCTGCTGCTGGAACAATAGCATTATGACCCCCACATGGTGAGGGACAGAGGGGGTTGGCTCGGCTGCCCCTGCCTGATTCCACTCTGTGAATACACATAACAAGGAATGGAGACTGGGGACTGGCTCTGCTTCCCCTGCCTGTGCAGCCAACTAGCCTCTGACTACCCTGCTCTCCCTTCTCCTTGCTTGTTCATTTGGCCTTGGGCTGGACTAGCTGACGATCTGGGGGGAAGATGCTTGGATAGGGGCACCCACAGATCCACCCATGCCACCATGCACTCAGTCCCTTGGGTAAAGTGGACTGGTCCCTTTCCCTCACTTCTTTCTCTCCTGCCATGGCCAGCACAGCAGCTCTGCCCACCCCTTTGATGGTACAGCCATTACCATAGTGGCCTTGCTCACAATTGGCTATGTCAGGCAGATGGGAGGGGGAGCCCCCTGTCCACCTCATGCTAGCTACTCACTGCCTGACTGTACAATGAGCTCAGAGGAGGTGCCTCTTCCAAGTCCATGATTCTCGGGTGCCATCCATGAGTTTTGCCTCAGAATCATTAAAAACACCCCTGTTTATGTTTGCACATCACTGGATCCATGGCATAGGGTATGCTTCTGGGGAACAGTGAGAGACAACCAAAACAGCCAAGTGTTTCAGATCACACATGATTATTGCTTGGGAGCACCTGTGTCTCTGGTTATTATTACAAGGTATAAAAAGTAACTGCAACTGCAAAGTTCTTAAAATATCCTGCTTTTTTCAGTTTTACCTAGAATGAATCCAAGAACAGGCTATTGCCGTGAAGTTTTTTATGCTTCCCCTAAATAACCACCCCTCAGTTTCATAAGGGATTAAAAAAGAACTTTAGGATTTATTTAGATAGAATTTCACATTTTTGCTCTTTGGTTCCACTACTCACCTTTTCCTCAGCTTCCAAAACACTGCCTACATCTCTAAACTCAGTGAAGTGGATCTGAGCATGAGGCAGCAGCCTGTGTGAGATTTAACAATACTAATCAGCATCGTGTCCCTGTAGGAGAAGCACAATTATCTAGAGCTTCTAGTTAACGCACCTGCATTGTCTGCCCAGGACAACCCTGTCTCTCTTAAGCACCACTTTATCTACTCTTCTCAAGAAGAGCTCAAAAGCCAAACAAGCAGAGGAGAAAGATCAAAGCAGATGTCTCTGCATTGTATGTGGCTATGGCATCACTGGGGAGAACAATTGGGTATCTGATCTCATGTGCATGCACCATTGGTCATATCTGATTTTCGTCATTTTATCTGTGCTGATAGGAACTGCTGCTGTAACAGACAATGCAAAATGGTAACTTAGGAAAGACAGAGAAAGAGAGACAGCATTGTTAAAGTGCACTCTAAAAGAATGCTCAGTGTATTGCTCCGTGTGCAGATTTTGGATTTCCCCCCAAAATCCACATCTTCCCTTAGGTCCAAAAAACCCATTACTCATTGAAATTTTGTCTTTATTTAAAAAAAAACAACAGAATAAGACTGTTATAGAGTAGGCGGCAGACCCACTTACATGTACCCACATCTTCTCCCCTACAGGAGGAAAAGCAACTTGGGTATGAAGGAAAGTGAACAAAAGAACAGGTTGAAGAATGCCCTGGTGAAATTATTGGAGGTTGCTTTCTATTTTATATATATATAGAAATAAAACAACAAAGAGAGAAGATAGATTTGAGAGTATATGCCATGTAGTTGGGCTCTGAGAAGCACTGAGAAGGTGATTAGACCATATGTGCAGATGTATCACTTCCATGTTGGTAAAAGCAGCACATCCAAGCTTGTGCTAGGAGTCTTCTTCCCACAATATAATATAATTGCTGTGCATCTTGAAGAAGAAAAGTTTCATTTGTTGTACTTAATTCATGTTGCCTTGAGAACACAACAGGGGAAGTTAACAAACATAAATTCAGAAATCAGTTGATCTTCAGGAAAACTGCACTGCAGTAGCTAATGCAAAGTTCTGGTTAAATATTGTCTTACCGTTTGCACTAGGCCGTCTGTTGTTTTTATGCTGAAGGCTTAGAAGAGGTTGCTGACAGTATTGACTTTGTAATTAAACTAGTTTAACTTCAGGATTTTGTAATCACCATATTTAAACCATCTGTTATAGTCCAGGGTGAATTTCTCCTTTTAAAATGTTGTTTAAAAACCCTACATAATGCTTTTATCCTGCACCACTGGGAACTTCACTGTCTCTGTTCATATTTTTTAAGCATGCAGAACTCACTTATAGGGAAAATAAGGATGATTTCCTGTTTTCATGACAACAAGGAAGTGTTTATGCTATCATAAATGTACGATAGCCTGAGGTCAGTGATTGCACAACTATTTTTAAAAAATAGTAATGCCATGAACTTTGCCATGATCAGGTTCAATAGGCCAACATATGATGTTCAATAGCCAGAAAGAACCACATATGAACATAGGCTTGGATCTGCTCTGTTCCATGCAGCGGTTATCAGACAGTTTTATGGCTACTAAGTGGCTAAGGTGGTGGAGCTCATTTCCTTTGCTTGCAGGAACTTTGGGATCTGCTCTATAAGTAAAACAGATTCCCCCAGCATCACGGATGGATGGTTCACATAATTACATTATGAACAATTCCATTTTGCACTCTGAAGTTTGATAATTTACGGGAGGGGCATTGGCTCAGTGGCAGAGCATCTGATTTTCATGCAGAAGGCCTCAGGCTCATTCCCTGGCATCTCCAGTGAAAAGGAACAGGTTGTGAAAGACCTCTGCCAGTCTGAATAAACCATATTGACCTTGATGGACCAATGGCCTGATTCAGTACAAGGTGGCGTCATGTGTTCATGTATATAAAAGTGTGGGAGCCTTCCTATCCTCATCAGGCAGGTTATTCTTCCAGGTGAGGAGCCACATCAGAGAATGCTTGGGTATGGACAGCTACTGACCTTCGCCCTTTGAAGTGTGACACCTTTAGAAGGCTTTGCTCAGATGATTAAATGTCACCACAGGGTATATTGGTACAGGTGGTCCTGCAGATATGCAGATCTTAGGCCATGAAGGGCTTTGAACCAGCACCTTGCATTGAACCCAGAGATTAACAACCAGTAGAGGGACTGCGGAACAGGCACAATATAAACACTCCAATTAGCTCCTGATAGCTAATTGAATATATATATATTCGAAACATTTTTATGCTGTCTTTCCACCTGATCAGCTGTAGCATTCTGTAATGCTTCTGAGTTGTCTTCAAGGTCAGATCCATGTTATGAGTGTGTTACAACAGTCTAGTCTCTAGGGAGACAATTTGAATACCACAAAAAAGGTGACTGGCAGTGTCAAAAGTGACATCATAGACCATCAGCCTGGCAAGGAAACTCTTGATTGATGACAAAGGCTATAATTGCTTGAATTAGTCTATTTTTAAGAACCATCATTCCTTCTTAAGCAAAGCCTTCAAAGTTTGATGGAACCTGAGCATGACAATGGCCTTTGATGTGCATATGGACTGCTCTGCTTTGGAATGTACCTTGATGTAACCTGTCAATTTAAAAATAATTAATTTCAGATATCCCATAAGTGGCTTTTTCTCCAGTTGCTCCAAAGGAGAACACTACCACTCAAGGATGGGAGTGTAAAGCAATTCCATTACAATGTAACTATTCTATTAACAGCTCCCTTATACCTAATATTGCCATAACTTAGTTCTTTAGGCTACATCAATGGATCTTTATGCTATTTCAATGGATCTTTAGCCTGGTCTTTGTGCAAGGAAAACTAGGATTATATCTAGAAGCATCTCCCACTACAGGACTTGTTTGGTTGCCCAGTCTGGGACAGGGCAAAGATGGGCACAGAACGCTGAAGATACCAACCACCATAGAACCAAACTGAAGAAACAGCAAGTTCTGAGGTTTCAAAACTGAAGTTTTAGAAGTTATAAGGTTTCAAAAAGCCGATTTGCATGGCCTCAGAACTAATTTCTGAGTTATGAATATGTTCTTCATTCCTGATCTGCATTTGAACAAAATACTTGATCAACGACATGTGAAAAATCCCCCCAAATGTGATCATCATAAACATTTAATATTTCTCTGAGATTTTTAAAAGGATAATAAGAAAGTAAAGGTTGTAATACCCATTACTAGTTAATCATTAGTAGATGTTGTGTACATAATTCTCAGCTCAGAAATGTCTGAGTTATTTTCTGAGCATCTCAGTTTTTATCATTGGTTGTCCACATGGGCTTGAAATGTTTTTATTCATCATGTGGGAAGTGACACACCATCTACCCATTTCCACATGTGACATTACCAAAGCAGTATAGGTCATGATCACAAAGAAGTGCTAACCAGAGCACAGGTAATATATGAATTGGCCCCTCAGATAACGGCACTGCAACAAGAGTCCCACACTGCTGAAGAATTGTTCTGTGGTATCCATAGGTGGAAAATCAGTGTTACCTTTTATTTTATCTTACAGTCACTTACCCCAAAATGAGCTCTGACCTGCTGACATTTCAAAACCATTAAAACTGCTAAATGTAGTAAGATACGGCAGTTGAGAGTCCATAATTATATTTTAAAAGCCTTTGGTTTGCAAAGCTTTCCACTAATGTTAGCAACAAAAGTATTGAATCTGCAATAAAGCATTCTCCTAACAAATGTACCTTCTTATGGCCAATATTAAAATTTATATCTGTTTTTAAATTAAACATGTTGGGTTCTTTAATGTTTCCTTTCCTCTCCAAATTTCTTTGTTGAGAAGAGGCTCCAGAGGAAATGTAATAGCAACAGTAGGATGTGAAGAATAGCTTGGGGGACATAAAACAGATGTCCATGGAACCATTATCACAGGGTTTTTCGATTTTGCCACCTGTCCTTTGTCCCATGGACTATTGCTTTAGCACTTTAGACCATCGTGTAACAGAGGTATTATGTGTCTATTAAATCTTTACTACCACATTAGAGAGCAAGCTCATGCCTTACTATTGTGTGTGCTGTGAGAAAATAAACCCAGCCATGGAAGTGTTCTGTGTCTGACATCATTGCTCAAATCTACTCCACTACCCACATGCACCGAAGTCATAGGACACAGGGAGCCTGAGGGTTACACGCCTCCACAGTGCAGACATTGCTTCAAAGCTCCCTGAAGACTGGGAGGAATTTCTCCTTACCATCTTCACTAATAATAATTAGAAAAGAGGACTTTCCCCCTCTCTTTCAGCTACTTACGCCATGACTTTTGTGCCCAACATTTATTAATTTATCTCATTTATACCTCACGTTTCTACCCAATGGGGACTCAAAACAGCTTGCATTGTTCTCCTCTCTTCCCTTTTACAATAATCCTCTGAGGTAGGTACGGTTGAGAGTGTGTGACTGGCTCAAGGTCACCCCGCAAGCTTCCATGGCAGAGTGGGGATTTGAACCCGGGTGGCTCAGAGGTTAAAACACTGAGCTAAAGACTGGAAGGTTGTTAGCTTGGCAGTTCGAGACCCGAGTGCCGCATGATGGAGTGAGCTCCCATCTCTGGCCCCAGCTCCTGCCAACCTAGCGGTTTGAAAGCAAGAAATTGCAAGTAGATAAATAGGTACCGCTTTCGTGGGAAGGTAACAGCATTCCGTGCGCCTCGGCATTTAGTTATGCCGGCCACATGACCATGGAAAAGTCTTTGCACAACACTGGCTCTTCGGCTTGGAAATGGAGATGAGCACCTAGAGTCGGATTCGACTGGCTTTTGAGCAAGGGAAACCTTTACCTTTACTCCCAGGTTCTAGTCTGACACTCTAACCATTATGTCACACTGGCCTATTTGTCTTGGTGTAAAGACCATTCTCACATTTTAAAACATTGTATTTGATTTTTATCTACTGAAGCAAATGCAAATAGACTTCCTATTGATTATGACATATTGAAAAGGTCTTGTGAATATTCTATATAGTTATCAAGAGTTATCAGATTTCAAATACAGATATACCAAATCCCTGGCAAGTTTTCATAAGGCAGGAGATAACCTATGCTTGAAGGAATATAGCAAAAAAGGTGGACTTCTTCAGGTCTACTAGAGCTGTTCAAGAATTCAAGCCTTTTGGTTTTGGTTCAGACCTTATGATGAAATCTTGAAAAAGAAAAACAAACAAAACTCTCTAGGCATCAGTTGGCAAATACGCCCAATTTTGCACCACTCGGTTCAATATGTGACCATAATATACCCACAAGATGCTTGGATTTATTGTTGTTGTTTCTAGATTTTTCAAAACAAAATGGTGGTGCTGAATCAATGGATGCACAAACAAAGGGAGACATCCTACAGAAGCCTCCACATCAGATCAAAGAAACAACAGACCTTGCTAATCTTGAAAGTTTTCTTCTACTATGGAATCCTTTCATTTACATAAAAGCAAAGCCACTTTCAAGTACACCACAAAACCTGAATTCTGTGTTTATATACCACATTTTCAGTTTCAGTCTATAGTAAAAACGTTCATCTTATGACTGATTCACTATCATCAGCATAGAAATATGGTGCTCAAAGAATTATGTGTAAGCATATTTCAGATTAATTTAAAATACTTTAAATGGTTTGATTTAAATTTTGCTCTGCTTATTTTTATTACTTTCAATTTTAAGTTTGGAAGGCTTTTTTTCAGAATACATCTGTTTCAACTGCAGTTACGGCACACTCTAATCTCTGATATGCGAGTTAATTACTATTCAGAAAATTTCCTCACTTCTTCTAGGGAAAAAGGATGCTTCCTTGGGGCTACATTCATGACTAAATTGAGCTTCAGGTTCAGCTCTGCCCTACAATTTTATGACTCTTGGGACACCTGGGCAGGGACGAACTAGCCCTTTAACATAACGGGCAAATGCCCAGTGGGTCAGTGTGCCCTGGAAGGTCTGCCAGGTAAGTCAAAGGGCCCCTGTGGTGCTGGTGGTGCACTGAGCAAGCCTACAGCTGTTGTCATTGTTGCCATAGACCTGGCCCAAGCCAAGTCAATGTTAGCCGCAACACCGGGTCTCTATATTAGATGTTATGGGGAATAGTTTAAGAGACCCTGAGTGTGCAAGCTAGGGATTGTACTCCAACTATACTGGAGGCAATAACCCGCTTGGAGCAGCACAAATGACAGAGAATGTTTTTAATGAAATTTATTAAGAAACTAACCCTAATACATTCAGCTAATTCAATAAAAGTATCATACACACACACACGAGCTAGGAAATAAAGGGGTGAATTGATCTTCAGAGAGGGTGAGGCATCGATCAGGTAATAGCTACCTTCTGAAGAGAAGAGTCTACAGTGAAGAGCAGACAGCTCACCCAGTGAGCATGTCTGTGAAGACCCAAGAGAGATGGGGGGGGGGGTCCAGCCGGTATGTGTCCCAGAAGATGGCTGGTTTGAGAGTCTAGTTATAGGGAAATTGTGCCTTCAGGGTAGTGGGGCACAATAGGGAAATTGTCCCATATGGACTGGGATGGCCAGCAATGGCTCGGAAGAGGCATTAGACAAAAAGAGTCCCAGTTTGGGAAGGGGACCCCATTGTTAGCAAGGCATAGGGCAATTGTATAGTCTTGGCTCTGTTCATGGCTGGGCTATCACAGGAATGATGGAAGACAATAGACCATGTCTGGGATGGTTCTGGTATCCGGAGCAAAGTCCATAAGTGCAGGTGTGAGAGACAATACAGAAATGCAGGTGTTGGAATGTTGGAATGCAGATCCGCTGTCGTCTTTTGAGATGCTGAAATCAAGACATTGTCCTACTACAATTGCAGCTACATGCTGGCTGTATTGACACTTAATGGTGAAAGGAGTCAGAGTGATGGTCCAAGGGACATGTCCAGGCTTGTTGGTTCTCTGTAGGGCTAAGCTTGCCCTATGCCAACTTTGACCCTAGCTTGTCCAGGGTACTGTTCTTCATGTTGCAAGAAGGGGCTCATGCTAACACCAACTGGCTCTTGTGTAGTGTATCAGAGGGACTATTGCTTCCTCTTGCTACAGGGTTGGTTTAGCATTTTATAACCCCCTGCTGATGAGTTGATTTTTTTAAACTTTCCCCCATATATTATTTACTTGCTCACAGTGAAAAGCATTTTATAGCCCCATGTATATTACATTCCTGCACTTTCCTAAATGAAGATTATCTCCAGTTATGAGATATGATGCTAATCTGTGTACCCAAAACTGAAAAGACTACATGAATTAAATCTCTGGTACTTTTTGTTTTTAACTCTCATTTTCTGTTCCAGGCCATAGAAAACATACTGCTGGATCTGAGCCCTGCGACTGATAATAGGTAAAATTTCAGTGCAAGTTGAAGAGAGCTGGCTAAGACTGATATAGGGCAACTATTCTGCAGTAAAACAGATAACTACAGCTACTGTTTCAAACAATAACAGGATGTTGCATGGAGGAAGCTGTGAAGTGGACAGAAAGGGCTATAATGTTTAAGGGGCACCAACGTGAAGTTGATGATCAGCAGATTCCAAAGGGACAAAAAAAAAGTACTTGTTCACACAATATATCATTTACTTATGGAACTCATGCCTACTTGATATTAGTGATCATCGCTAGCTTAAATAGCTTTCAAGGGAGATTAGAGAGACTCACGGGGGACAGGTCCATCAGTCAGTTCAGGGCGAGTATATCCCTAAACAGAAGTTGCTTGGGAGCAACGACAGGAGGAGTCTTTAGTATCCATGGCGTGCCCTAATTCTAGGCTTACCCAGGGCATCTGGCTGACCATGGTAATAAACAGGGTGCATGACTAGACAGACTACTGGTCCACTCCAGCAAGGTTCTTCTTATGAGCTTATGTTCTTAGGATGTAACAAAGAAATGAACTGTTTTTAAGCATACAAAAAAACACCCCACCTTGAATGGGTCTGTATTATATTCCAAATAATTCAGGAGCAGAGAGAAATGCACACCATTTCCAAGGATGCCATAAAAGCAATACGTGGGGTCCCTCTACTGGTTGAGAGCAAAACCTATTCCTTCTACTATCTTGATAAGTAATTTGTACAGTGAGGAGCTTTATACAGAAGTACTGGCATTCACTATAACAAAGTTTGAGTCTATCCATTTCTCCATCTCCTGCCCAATCTGAAAGATGAACAAGACCACCAAAGGCTTCAGCTCCTGAGCTCCAATTCCTCTTTAAGTACCACCTCTTCTCTTATGGGTTGATATTGCTCTATTGAGCTCACTACCATTCCCTTACTTATGACAGTACGGAGAGAAGCAGCTATCAGCAGGTAAAATCCTATGGCTGTGTTCTGCAAATGGAGACTGGTGCCAATGCAACCAAATAATCACTTCCAGCTAAGCAGGTCAGGCAGAGCCGCAGTGTTCAGACCTAGTATTTCCAGGGAGTATCCTTGCTCCTATAAACTGTTGAAAAACATTGCACTGGCTTAAGACAGACAGTGCACCTGGGGAAAATGGTATTTTTTGCATTTGGATTCCAGGGAGGCTATATTCTGTTCCAGGTTATTCAGGTCCATCGATACTATTTCAATATTTGGGTTTGGGTTTCTTTCAGAATTCTACATTTTGGGGGACTATTATTCACAATGGGGAATCTTTCTTGAGGGCTGTTTTTCCAAGGAAAGGAAACTAAAATTACAGGGCACCTAGTCCTGCTTGTCCACTAAATACTTCCCAAGTTTCAAGTATATTTAAATTTAATTAAAACAGGGATCCTTAAAATACTAACTCCAAATGTTCCCATATGTTCCTGAATATTTCCAGAATTTTTGGGACCCATTCACTGGTATCCAGAAAAATATCATCAAGACACCCAAATTTATCCAAAAAATACCAATAAGGTGTTTTTAAGATATATATTCAGACCAGAAAGATCTGAACACACATCCCTACTTCATATATTGCACAAATGGTTGTTCCTGCATTTCAGCAGGGGCACACTCAAGCACCAGTGCTAGAGCAAGAATCTGGTTTCTATTTGGCCCACGGTTAGGCTCCTTACATTAGGTCTTCTACATCGTGATTGTAAGCCAGAAGCTATTAAACACTGCCCCTTGGTGTAGCAGAAAATACACTTGCACCCCTACTTACACATTTGGGAAAGATCTCCTTCTGTGGAGCACTGGTGTTTAGTAAAGCACCTGCAGGAATTCCTTGCCCTGGAGATATTGAAAGGAACTGAATACTTATCAGTCAGGCATGGCTTAAGTATACTAGATGATGCCAGATGGGAGCCAGTTTGGTGCAGTGGTTAGGAGGAGCGCGGAATCTAATCTGGGAGAATCAGGTTTGATTCCCCACTCCTCTACATGCAGCTGCTGGTTTGACCTTGGGTCAGTTACAAGTTCATTCAGAGCTGTTCTCTCATGAGTAGTTCTCAAAAGAACTCTCTCAGCCCCACCTACCTCACAGGGTGTCTGTTGTGGGGAGAGGAAGGGAAGGAGATTGTAAGCTGTTCTGAGACTCCGAGTGAAGGGCAGAGTATAAATCCAATTTCCTCCTCCTCCTGGTATTATTATTATTATTATTATTATTATTATTATTATTATTATTATTATTATTATTCCATCTCCTCATCCTTTATTATACTAACAGCCTAATATTATGCATTACTCAGAAGTAAGCCCAATGTGCTGACTTACTTTCAAGCAACCTGCAGAAGACTAAAGCCTAGATCATCCTTGACACCCATTCCAAAACTTAGATCTTCTCAGTCTCAAATAGAATCTGAGACTAAGGAAGTAAAAAAGGTGGTCAAGTCCACTGCTTTTCCAAAAAGCAAAACTTCCAGTCAGTCAGTTCCCTTAGAGAGCACCTGTGCAGATGAGCAGGTATTTTCTACAAAGTAGTCCTACAGAGCAAATTGCTTGGGCTGACTCCAGCAAAAGAGTCATGACTCTACTCTGATGGATAATGCAAAGAAAATAAACAAATCTACACCTGCAAGCATGTCTTTAATTGGTAGATTGATCCCTTTCCCTTAATTTTTGTATTTATTATTTATTTATTCGTTAGATTTCTATCCCGCCCTCCCGCCGAAGCGGCTCAGGGCGGCTTACAACAATTATAAAATTATAAAACCAGCATAAATACATACATAAAATACAACTCAATAAAATAGCTCAGCTCATTTCCAATTAAATAAATACAGTTAAAACCATTTAAATGTGGCGGTGTTGTATAATAAAGTACAAGTGCAGCACAGCCAATATAGGGTCTTTCCTACTGGAATGCCTGGTGAAAAAGCTCCATTTTCACAGTTCTACGGAATTGCTGGAGGTCCCTCAGGGCTCTGATCTCATTGGGGAGCTCATTCCAGAGGAACAGAGTCAGAGGTGCAGAGCTTCTGGTCGAAGGACGAGTTTGCCAGCACAATTAGCCAGCAGTCAGTGACCTATTCAAATAGCTCGCTGGGTTCTTAATTCATTAGTGCCTCATTAGCACTGCCTTGCGAAGTCCTTGATCCCGCTAGAACTCCGGGCTTATTGATCTCCAACTGTGCAAGCATGCCTCTTTGCATCTGGTTGCCAAGTCCCAGCATCTCCGATCCCTCAGCTGGTCGACAGGTGGTAGAGAATCAGGTGGCGTGCTGCTGGGGCCAGGCACTGCCTGATCGGTTTCAGGTGCAGGCTGTTCTGGAGGCTGGTGCTCATCCTTTCCGGCACTTAGGTTTGACAAAGACTCCAGTGCCTCCAATGGTGTTAAAGGCACGGAGTCCTCAGTTTCAGAGCTCCCAGGTGCCGGGTCGGGGGCAGGCATGACAACATGCTTGATTTGATCTTCGCCACGGGGGTTACAGTGGACCAGATTACTGCTATGACAGTTCCATGGTCAGACCACCATGCCCTGAGGGCCCGAGGGAACATGACACCCCAACCCTGTTTGGGTGGCGAGCGTATTTGGCTCGCCCACGGAGCCAAATGGACCCATTGTGGCTTCAGATGGCTCTCCGAGATCCAATGCCCCCTGGTGGCTTGTTAGATGAGCTAGTTGAAGACTGGCATGGCCGGCTCTCAGCAGCCATCAACGAGATTGCTCCCAGATGCCCTCTGCACCCTCATTCAAGGCTGCCTCCGGAGGCATCTGGATCAGGGCGGGATGGTGCTGCTGCTGTTGTTGGACCTGTTGGTGACATTCAACATGGTCGATAATCAGTTGCTTGTCCACTGTCTCGCTGACATGGAGATTCAGGGGTTTGCCTTGCAATGGCTTGTGTCCTTTCTTCAGGGTCGGAGGACAAAGGGTGGCACTTGGGGAGAAGCTGTCCCGAAGGCACAAACTAATTTGTGGAATGCCACAAGGGGCAGTGCTCTCCCCAATGCTATTTAACATCTATATGCACCCCCTTGCCCAGATTGCCTGGAGGCATGGGCTAGGGTGTCACCAATATGCAGATGATGTTCCCCAATGCTTCCAGACACACTACTACTCCTGCACCTGAAAGACAACTGTCTCTCCAGGGTTGGAAGGGGCACAGAGTCCTTAAAGCCATCAGGGTGGTTTGCTCATCAGGATTACCATAGTGCTGCTCCTGGCCCAGCCTTCCCGATGCCTTTAAACACAATCCCATCCTATACACCAGACAGGTGGGTTTTGTCAGGTGTAGGAGCAAGGCCAGGGTACTTTAATCCATCAGGGAGGCCACCCCAGCAGGATCATCTTAGCAATGCTGCTGGCCCAGCCTCTCCAATGGCTTTAGCCACACTCCCACCTATTATGGAAATATACCCGAAATCTGTAGAAAAGTGGTTTCCTGTATTAGGTTATTTAAGAAGAAGAAGAAGAGATTGGATTTATACCCCACCCTTCACTACCCAAAGGAGTCTCAGAGCAGCTTACAAACTCCTTTCCCTTCTCCTCCCCACAACAGACACCCTGTGAAGTAGGTGGGGCTGAAAGAACTCTGACAGAAACTGCTCTTTTTTCAAGAACAGCTGTGCCAGAATTATGGCTTGCCCAAGGTCATCCAGCCAGGTGCAAGTGGAGGAGTGGGGAATCAAACCCGGTTCTTCCAGATTAAAGTCTGCGCACTTAACCACTACACCAAACACTTAACTTCTCACAATGTGGGTTCTAGAAAATTGGTTCATATGAACTTGCTTAATATCTGATTGCTTGGATGTTGTTTTGAATACGTAGTTATGTCCCACTTCTTAAATGTAACATAAATGAGAAGCATTTTTGTAAAAAAAAAAAAAAAAAAAAGTGTGCCCTGCATGGCTCCCCAATGTCACCATCATTGGCCACCAGAGGTAAGCTCAGAGAACATTGTTTTACTTTTGGGGGGGACTTTTTTTAATTTTCAGATTTTTCTGTTATCTGGCGAGTGCCCCAAGTGTGCAGAAAAATCTCTTTAGCCTCTATGAGACCCCAATCCGTGGATTTAGTTATGGTACACCATTCAGTTCAGTGATAAATTACAAACAAGTGACAAGTGACCCAGAGTGGAAGAGTTATGGGTCAGACATACTTTGATCAGCACACCCCATCA
The DNA here is from genome assembly GCF_001447785.1 of Gekko japonicus. NCBI lineage: Eukaryota > Metazoa > Chordata > Lepidosauria > Squamata > Gekkonidae > Gekko > Gekko japonicus. Next base: position 1,263,880 of record NW_015164666.1, on the reverse strand, counting down.
TCTTTTTATCCTTTATGATGGCGTTGTAGGCTGAGCAAGGAACAGGGTCATTGATTCATTGGCAGGGAACATTTTGAATGCTTAGGCCTGGAACTGAAGAACACCCCAGTCATTTCTAAAACCATTCTGGCTCAAGTGTGTGAAAAGGTAATTTTTTACGAAAAATTAAATGGCGGACTTCCGGTTGATGGCGGCACGAACACGGACTCACCTCCTGGACGCTCCAGGGGTGTTTCCGTGCTCCGGCGAACGGAGGGGGCGAGCTGGCTCGTAGACCCCCCAAGGAGCCCGGGGGAGGGCACCTGGCCAAGGAGCTTGGAGAGGGTAGCCACTTCCATGGCGGAATGCCATGGAATTGAGGCTCCCTCTCGCTCCAGTGGTCCATTCTGCTGAGAGACTGAATGGTAAAAGTGAAGCTGGCCGGAACAAGCTTGGGAAATCGAGCGCAAAAAACGATGAAGGAAAAGGGGTCACAAGACCAGCTATGAATGTGAGTCAACCCAGAATCGAATTTTAAACAGAAAGACGCTCCCCTTCCAACGCGGCGAGAGTAAAGTGGGCGGGGGAGGGACGCCTCCCATGCGCACGAACTGAGAAGCGAAAAGGGAGGGGAGCGGGGAAAAGTGAAAGCGCGATTGCCCAAAAGTACTCACCCATCGAGCGATACAGATAAGCGCATATTCAGAGACTTTTTAACTTTTGCGAAAAGTAAACAAGCGGAGAAAAGATGGCGGGGAAGAGGGACAAGGACAAAGAGAGACTGGTAAAAGTGAAACCAGAGTCCCCGAGACCAGAAACGACCAGTGAGACTACGAAGGCTATGACTGAGGTCATGCACCCTCTGCTGGAACAGCTCAATGTTTTTAAAGAACAGATGACGGCAAACATCACAGCGCAGCAAAAAGAGCTTGCAACTGTTACAACAAACATCACTGCCCAGCAAATGCAAATAACGGACTTGATCCAAGTAATGAAGCAGGATGCAGAAAAAGTAAAGGAAATGGCAGTGACAACACAGAAAGTGAGGAAGAAAGTGAAAAACTTGGAAAAGAAAACTGATTCTTTGGAAGATCAGATGCTACAAGTCCAAATGGATAAAGCCAATATGGTCCTTCGCTTCCAGGGAGTGCCAGAAAATAAAGGGGAGAACCTTAAAGAACTTATGAGTGATTTACTTGCCCCAGTGACAGAGATAAAAGCGGATTTATTGCTCAACGATATGGATGTGGCCTATAGGTCATATTCAGGATATATAAAGAAGAACAATCTGCCTGGGGAAATAGTGGTAAGATTCTCGAAGAGGCACGTCAGGGATGCTATCCTGAAAGCAGTTTCTGGGACCCCACTGAAGGTGGGGGAAAATGAGGTCAGAACACTAAAGGATATTCCATTTGAAGTGAGACAACGTAGGAAGAAATATAAAGAACTTGTGTGCTTCCTCCAAACAAATTCAATTGGATATAAATGGCTGTTTCCAGAAGGAGTAACATTTAGGATCAAGGAGAAGAAAGTCAAGATAGACTCTGTTCTTAAGGCTAAAGAGTTCCTAAATGAGCAGCTGGGAAGGTCAGAGGACGGGAAAAAAGAAGAGGACGACAGGTCCAGTGGTGAGCTGGAAACTGGTTCATCTGGTGAGGACTCTTTGTCGGAGAAAGGGGCAGCAGCCCCGAAAAGTCCCTACAAGTTACGGAAGAGAGAGAAAAAGAAGTAAAGGCTGAAGGACTCTGAATTGTGCCTTTGAGAACTGTGGTTCTAGGGGGAGGATGGGAGGGCACGGTATTGGGCAAAAAAATTGAAAGGGGAGGGTAAAAGGGGTAAAAGATTGACACGGTTCATTAGCAGTATAGCGATGAAAGACTCTGGATTTTGAAGAAAAAGTCATCTGGAAGATCTCCTATCTTGGGTTTTTAGTCAGTAGTGGGTTCTTTGCTTTTCCCCATATATGTAGTCCCCTTCTCCCTTTTTTCTGTTAGTTATTTGTAGTGTTATAAAAATAATAATAAAAAACTCCCCTCCGGGGGAATCAAAAAAAGAAAAAGAAAAAGGAAAAATTAAATGGTGGTTTCCCAACAATGAATGGGATTTATACAAATGATCCTAAACAAGTTCCCTCGGAAGTAAATCTACTTTCTTCAATAGGACCTTTATTGCTTATTGTAAATGGTATCACACTTTGTTTTCATTATATTCAAAGGGGCCATCTAAACTAAGGCCTTAAATTTATTATTTTTAAATTTCATTTATACCATGCCTTTCTTCCCAATGAGGACCCAAAGCAGCTTGCATTGTTCTCCTCTCATCCATTTTATCTCCACAACATTCCTGTGAGGTATGTTACTCTGAGAACGTGTAACTCACTCAGTGAGCTTCCCTAGCAGAGAGGCAATTCAGACCTGGGTCTCCCCGATCCTAGTCTAACACTGTAACCACTAGACCATGCTGGCTCTCAATCAGGGGTCATTTCATAGAAAAAGAGGTGCAGGAGCTCATTAGCATAACTCATTAGCATAACTCATTTGTATATGCCACACACCCTGACATCACCAAAAGTGTGTCAGAAGGCAACACCCACCGCTCAGGCTCCACTGGACTGTTTTGGATTGCTAGCTATTGGCGGCGGGGGGGGGGGAACATGCACATCTGTCCTCGCAGAGGAGGGAGAGCTTGTACCTGAATAAAACTTGGTCTTAAAGGTGCCACTGGACTGTTTTGGACTGAGGGGCCAGGGGGAGCTCTGCAACTTACCTGGCTACCTCTTGCTCTGACTGAGGGCTGCTGGGAGCAGCGGGTTGGGCTTGTTGCATGTGCCCGCCTCCTGGGCTCTTTACTGCCGGAGCTCCGCTCCTGTGTGCTCCTGCAGGAAATGACCCCTGCTCTCAATAATAAGTTTTTTAATGTGATTGATCAGTTAGCAGATTAAAAGTCAAATGATTGACTAAAAAATATATTTTAAAAACCACTCAAATTTGAGCTGATGGAAAATTCTTTCTGTAGCTCAAATATGGAATTGGGTGCACTTTTTTTTTTCAAGAGTGGTGTAAAAGCCCCCAGTGTAAATGGATCCGGATTCCAATATGGGCCAGACAAGAACCGTCTGAAGTCTGTCGAGCCCTTCATCAGGCTACCACAGATCCTACTGCTGTCAGTTACTGCTAAATGCAATCCACACCTATGATGCAAGTTTTGCCTGGCAAGGCTAGCCACATTGAGCAGCCTCTTTGCATTCTTTATTTTAATTGATTATGCAGCAGGACAATAACCAATTACTGCAGACCTTTGTAGACAACCATTAATGCCTGGAATATTTATTTTTTTTAAAAAAAAACAAGCAAACCTGTAAGCAAGCATTTAGAAGCCTGCTACCACAATACCACTAGATGCCAGTATTGTCTTGGCAGCATATAGTTCACTGAAGTAGTCTTCACTTTGCAGTTATAGCCAGAAAAGCAACCTTCTATTTAATACAGTGGGGGAAAGGTATTGCAGTCTGATGGGAATATGAGGCTGTATACTGCATATTTGTCTCCATGATGGCAGAGCTTTCCATCCAACAGCCTTTTTTGGAGAACAGAGATATAGGATATTGTCCAATAATTCCTCTCTGCTATTGTGTTTGACTATTCCACCCCCGTTTTTCCCTTTCAAAATACATTTTATTGCAGTTTCACAATCATTTTTTAAAAAATTTATTTAGGCATTTTACCCCGCCCTCCCCGCAAGCGGGCTCAGGGCGGCTTACAAGGGGCAAGAGCCCATACATAAAACCCAGTAAGACAATAAAATCATAAATAATAACAGTAATAGCAATAATAAAGTGCTTTCTGTGAACAAGATGGTCTTGAGTGGTTATGATGGCATCTTCAAATCAACCCCATATACAGAGCACATATATACTGTTTGATATGACCATAACTCAAATATAAAGCACAATAAAATTCAAATATTAGCTAGTATAAATTATTGTACAGTTGAAACCTTCACAAAGAAATTTACCTATAGCTTATATAGAACCTAATAATGATTAACCAAGATATCCCATACCATTAAACAAGAAAAGTAGCAGTAAAAACTTTACTGCTCCCCCATTTTAATGGCAAGGGTATTCAGGTTCACCAAAGTCCAATCTAAGCCCATCCTTAGTCTCAAGGATTGGTAAATATAATTAGAACAGAAATTGTGGTCTTTCACTTGTTTTTTAAAACCATTGTTTTCTTTCCATTGTAAGCCACCTGGAGTGCTACAAAGTAGAAAGGTGGCTAATAAATGTTTTAAACAAATAAATACACGTGTTAATTTGGCAGTCATTAGGCTGAACAAATTGCTATATATCTGTGAATGTAATAACTAGATATCATTGCGTAGGTAAGATATCCCCTTTCCACAAATACATTATATAATTCTTCCTGCAGTCAAATTACTTTAGATAAAATGACAAGAACTGTACATAACACAGATTAGTTCTGAATGTGTTGACAAATGCAAAAATATATTTTGATTCTTCCTGGGAACGGGGAACCAAAAAACAAGAGCTTCCAATGGTTAAGAAGAGTTTGATTAATTTAATTGGGTCAACATTAATGTCCCGGTAAGATATCAGGAAATAATGAATTAGCAGATAAATTTATGGGAAACTAGATTTTATTGATTGACATATGGAATAATGTATTTCAGGAAAATATTCACCTTTTATATATTATAAAGTGCAGTGTATTTATTATACCAAGCAGCTGATGTAGTAGAATTTATATGTCTTTGAAGAAAAAAATACAGCCGTTGTTTTATCAATTTATTTTCTTCTAACTCCTATTTGTGTTGCAGCTGTGTGTTTCAATTCTTCCCCAGGAATAAAGAGAAAGAAATATAATTACTCTCACCAAAAGCAAGTAACAGCAATCTGATAAGTACAAGCACAATAATCATTATTGCTTATGCTATACCATATTCCAGTGGCCTTTGGTAATTGCAGACCCTGTTTTTCACTAGCTACCTTCTGTGCACATACCTGGAGAAGTGGCTGGATCATCCACACAACAGGCATGAGTCTTTGTGAGCAACTCAAGGTGGGTCTACTTGAATCCCACTTAGGTCTGTTCAAGATTGCACTATTTGCCATGCGATCACTCAGAAGCCTGAGAGTTGTGTTTGTCAGAGCTCTCAATGTCTCTCTTTCCTTCATGCACTCACTTCTGTGGCTGGAGGGGAAAACCTCTAATCTGGGAGAACCGGGTTTGATTCCCCACTCCTCCACTTGCACCTGCTGATGTGACCTTGGGTCAGTCATAAGCTCTGGCACAGATGTTCTTGAACAAAAGAGCAGTTTGTATCAGAGTTCTCTCAGCCCCACCCAACACACAGGGTGTCTGTTGTGGGGAGGGGAAGGGAAAGGGGTTTGTAAGCCGCTCTGAGACACCTTTGGGTAGTGAAGGGCAGGGTATAAATCCAATCTCTTCTTCTTCTCCTTCTCTGGTGTTATCACCATTCACCGTATAGGAATAACATACAACACCTCCTACCAAGTTTAACCATACTGCTTCTTTAAAGTGACAATCTCCAATACAATTGACCACATTATTATATTTATAACTTAAAACCAAAGAGATGAAATATTGCTGTACCCAGTGGCAGAGGGATACTCAGCAATTTTTCACATTTCACAAAGCTGCTCACAAGGAGGAGGTATACAGGCAATAAGTCTGATGCTTCCTCATCCAAACCCATTTAGCTCATTAGGTCCAAATGAAGATAGGAATGCACATTAAGGTGCATGTCCTATTGCAAATTCTGCAGAACAGATGGACCACATCTGTCTCTAGTTATGGAATTGCATCCCAATGCAGATGAGCATCTTAATGTGCATTCCCATCCATATTCTGACTGGCCAACCAATCATGTGAAACAATGTGAAATCAGAGCTGGGTCAGGTCAAAAGTCCTGCCATGCAGGGCTGCCAGGCAAGGAAACCACCAAAATAGTATGACAGGGGACAAGGAATGTTGGGCAGTGGATACATGTTTCCTTTTCCCTGCTTGCACAAGAACGGCAAGGTAGACCAGGCAGACTTCCCACTGTTCCTTCCTCCAGAAAACACTTGCATTCTTAGTATCAATGACATTTTAAAAAGTAAAAATAAACAGAATCTTAAATAAGAATTCCAAATGCAAGCTGCGACCGGCCCCGACCCTAAATATACACACTTGAATGTAAAATAAAACAGGAGTCCAGTAGCACGTTAAAGATTTACACAATTTATTCCCGCATAACATTTTGTAAATCAGAGCTCACTTCATAGTATGTATTCATGAAAACTTATGCTGGAATTTGGAAGTCTCTAAGGACCCCTGTTTTATTTCGCTGCTACAGACTAACAGGGCTACCCACCTTGGTTCATACCTGGATGTAATGTTGAATGTAATTGGATTACATGTACTTCTGAGTAAATATATTCAGGATAATCAGAGAACTCATGAAGCAGAGATATATTTCCATGTTGGGAGTTTTCACACATGAACTATGCACCGAAGTCTACTTCACCCCTTCTTTGCTCCTCCTCCCAATATTTCTTCTAGCAGCTGTCACTGCTTGGCCTTCCAGAAGTTTGAATTCAGTGTAGTATTCCCCACTTCCTGGCCTAAATTGCTGTGCAAGTTCTGCTGTGCATTGTTGAAGAGGTGCCATAAGTCACGGTTGCATTTCAGCAATGAGTGAAGCGATTCTTCGCATAGATGCATATTTGTTCCCCTCTGACTATGAGGTTTGCAAAGCACTGGGATTCTCCTTGATTAGAGAAGCCTCTACAGATGTAAATGAGTAGATAAATATTATGTTATGTGTCTGCTTTATGATTGGAATAAGAAACGTGTTTTAAGTGATACTAATATCCCTTCCTGAAGTTGTCCTCAGGAATGAACTCTCCCAAACTAGTTAAAATATAATGGTAGTTCCTGACAAATTGATAACTCCCAGGAATAACTGGATGACTGTTTTTTGAAGCAGGATAAGGAAATTTAAGGATGACTCTTCTGTGTGGGAGACTGATCTCCAAGATGTTATCTCATGGCATTTGCTTTGAAATGCATATCTGATCTATGCTCTCCTAGTGCTTCTGCCTGAACTGATTTCGTAGCTAAAGGAGGGGATTTGTGGGATTGTATGCTGGGTATGCAGTTAACCTTTCTAGTGTATACAGGGAAGGATAGCCCAGGTGAAAGGTACCTGTTTTTTCTAGACATTATTCCGACCCTCCAGATGCTGCATGGAAGAACTGCTTCTCTTGCACACAGGGGCACAACCCTATACTGAGAAAGCCCCCTGACAGTTCTGCCCCAGGGTCCTGTACTGACTCTAATAGGCCCTACTCATAAAAGTTGTGTAACATATTTAGACCATCCGCTTCAGCTGCTTGGAAAGCCAATGCTGTGAAGTCTTCCAAAGATCCCAAAAGGGAGTGGAACACACTGAGCTGTTAATAGCTTTTATCTTCATCCTTTCCCAGGATACTAATAATCACCCACGACATCCTCGTTCTAACTTTATCTGCGCGTGGAACCAATTTTGCCATTTCGACTGGTCGCCTGTCTGAGAGACAATGAGAGGGGGTAATGAATGCATGGCTCTTTTAGCCTTAGGCATGTACACTTGGGATAGAAAACAATTTTGATATTCCCAGCCTGGAATCCTGCCCTTAGCAAACACATTTGATGATCATACATGGTCTTTTGGCAGGCTCTGCTCATGACCATCTGTTAAGGATGGCCTTGTGCCTACTCCGGTGAGGGCCTGCCAGATTCAGTAGGATGTACAATAGAAGCCAAACAAAACTTGCTCACTCTTCCTCTGAGTCCAAATTACACTGTAATACTCATCTGTATTTTATTGATGCATTTTAAAGGAATTAACACTTGGTTTTAGCTAGGTATTGCACAGATATTTTGGTAGGGCACCAGCCGAGATAACTGAATGCTGTTCAGTGAATGGGGATGGCACGACAGGCAAAACAGCATTTTTAAAAAGTGCCTAGAAGACTAAAACTAAGCCAAGAGGTTTAGCTGCCATACCCCAATACTTTTAAGTATCATATCAACCCTATTATACCATTAAAATGTGCATTTACAGATAGCATATTAATGAAACCCATAAAGAAATCCATATATTTGCTGGATGGATACCATAGGTTGGAGCCCATGCTATTGCAACCTCCCCTCCTCCCTGTTGCACAGCCTCCCAACACATGTGGCTGTGACTCCAAGTGGGTTCCATGCCTGCTGGCAGGGGGTAGGGAGAGAAGATTCATGGTCCTTGCGCAGTCTGTGCACTGGATCCAGCCCACAGCCAGTAAAACTCTCCCATCAACTTGCACATGTGTATACACACCCACACAAAAACACATTACATATTGAATATTTTATTATTTTATTAAATTCAACCTCTTAGGCTGCCCTTCCCTGCAAACAGGGCTCAGGGCAGCTGACATAAAAACCAACACAATAATAATCCATTTAATAACATTAAAAACTACTTTTTTAAAAACCCAATATATTAATCAAGCAATACATTACATTGTCTAAGCTTATGAGAAATTTCTGTTCCCAGCAGCCACTTGGGTAAAGAGGGTGCGGAGGGGTGAGTAGGAGGGTATGAGGGTATCGCTGTCCTCAACCAAATGCCTGGTGGAACATCTCTGCCTTGCATGCCCTATGGAAAGGCAATAGAGCCTGTTGTTGTTGTTCAGTCGCAAAGTCGAGTCCGACTCTTCGCGACCCCATGGACCAGATCACGCCAGGCCTTCCTGTCTTCCACCGTCCTCTGAGGTTTGCTCAATTTCATGTTCGTGGCATCTATGACACTCTCTAACCATCTCATCCTTTGCCGTCCCCGTCTTCTTTGACCTTCAATCTTTCCCAGCATCAGGGTCTTCTCCAGGGAGTTCTCCCTTCTCATTTGGTGGCCAATTTGCATGGTTCGATGAGACTGTGGGCTATGCCGTGGAGGGCCACCCAAGACGGACAGACCACAGCAGAGAACTCAGACCAAGCGTGATCCCCTGGAGAAGGAAATGGCAACCCACTCCAGTATTTTTGCCAAGAAAACCCCATGGATAGAGCCTGTAGGGCATGGATATTCTCTGGCAGAGAGTTCCACCAGGCAGGAGCCAAGGCTGAAAAGGCCATGGCCCTAGACAAGGACAGCTGGACCTCTCTTGGGCCAGGGACCATGAGAAGGTTCTTATTGTTAGAGTGTAACGCTCTT
>NW_015164666.1:1222546-1254545 GCF_001447785.1 Gekko japonicus | reverse complement strand
CATTCCTGAAGGTCGTGAATTTTGTTATTCTATTGGCTTTTGCACTCCATACTGTAAACTTCAGATTTTTAACTCGTGTAAAGATTGCACTAACAATCTATATTATCAGTGAAAGAATATAAAGGAATAGAAATAAAAAAGGTCAGCTGGGCTCCTATTTGGCACAACATGAGGAGGCAAATGACAGGACCAGACAGGATACAGGCAGAAGATAAGAACATAAGAGAAGCCAATGTTGGATCAGGCCAAAGGCCCATCCAGTCCAACACTCTGTGTCACACAGTGGCCAGAAATACCAGTGCCATCAGGAGGTCCAGCAGTGGGGCCAGGACATTAGAAGCCCTCCCACTGTTGACCCCCCCCCCAAGCACCAAGAAGACAGAGCATCACTTGCCCCAGAGCCCCTAGCTATACCTTGTGGCTAATAGCCACTGATGGACCTCTGCTCCATATGCTTATCTAATTCCCTTTTGAAGCCGTCCATGCTTGTAGCACCCACCACTTCCTGTGGCAGTGAATTCCATGTGTTAATCACTCTTTGGGTGAAGAAGTACTTCCTTTTATCCGTTCTAACCCGACCGCTCTGCAGTTTCATGGAGTGCCCACGAGTTCTTGTATTGTGAGAAAGGGAGAAAAGTACCTCTTTCTTTACCTGTTCTTTCCCATGCATAATCTTATAAACCTCGATCATGTCACCCCTCAGTCGTCTTTTCTCCAAGCTAAAGAGCCCTAAGCGCTTTAACCTTTCCTCATAGGGAAAGTGTTCCAACCCTTTTATCATTCGAGTTGCCCTTTTCTGCACTTTTTCCAAAGCTATAATATCCTTTTTAAGGTGTGGTGCCCAGAACTGCACACAGTATTCCAAAAGAGGTCGCACCATTGATTTATATAGGGGCATTATTATATTGGCTGATCTGTTTTCAATACTCTTCCTAATAATCCCCAGCATTGCATTGGCCTTTTTTATTGCAGTCACACACTGTCTCGACATTTTCAGTGAGTTATCTACTACGACTCCAAGATCACTCTCTTGGTCAGTCTCTGCCAGTTCGGACCCCACCAACGTGTATTTATAGTTAGGATTTTTGGCTCCAATGTGCATCACCTTGCACTTGGCCACATTGAACCCCATTTGCCACATTGATGCCAACTCACCCATCCTCAACAGATCCCTTTGGAGTGCCTCACAATCCTCCCTTGTTTTCACCACCCTGAACAACTTTGTATCATCTGCAAATTTAGCCACTTCATTGCTTACTCCCAACTCCAAATCATTAATGAACAAGTTAAAAAGCATCGGTCCGAGTACTGATCCCTGTGGTACCCCACTGCTTACCACCCTCCACTGAGAAAATTTCCCATTTATACTCACTCTCTGTTTCCTATTAATTAGCCAGTTTTTGATCCATGAAAGGACTTGTCCTTTTATCCCGTGATTTTTGAGCTTACTTAGGAGCCTTTGATGAGGAACTTTATCAAAAGCTTTCTGGAAGTCAAGGTAAACAACATCTATTGGGTCCCCCTTGTCCACATGTTTGTTCACCCAGATACTACAGTATTTTCCTCTCCTGGCCCAAGAAGAAATGTAATTTTTAAAGGGCTCTGGTGTCAAAGTTGCAAGGTAGTTTATATTCAACTAGGTCACTTGGCAAAAATGGTCAGATATTACTTTGTGCAACAACTGATATGGCTATTTCCCCCCCCCCCAAAAAAAAACATTATTAGCAAATTCTTCCCTTCAAGATGAGAGTAATGGTTAGGACTTTCTTCCCACAGATAATGACTAGTCATCAGTAATATAACTTCATGCAACAAATTTATGGTAATCATAAAGATAGTCTTAAATCCCCATACACGGAGAAGGATGATCTTCCCTAGGTTAGTAAACAATCAATTTTGTTAGGCATTCCTACTTCTAGTAAGATTTACTTAAAAATATATATCAGCTAACTTTTACTAAATAGCAGTTGAATGTACATATGTCCTAAAACATAGCTGGCTGTAAGATTCTCACACACACACACACAAAAAGAGATCTTTCCCAGATATTTACTGCTGATGAAATGCCCAAAGAATTCACCTTGGGACTCAGTGATCTGATTCACGTTTAAGCTGAGAAAAACACACCTGGAATTCTAGACCTCTAAGACAGTCAGAGCCCATAAACTGATGGACATGGGACATGGCCCTGTTTCTGACAATAAAACTTTATTGTAGGGCTGCCAAGTCCCCCCGGGGGGCGGATTTCCCCCTGCTTTGGAGGCCCGATTTCCGCTGCCACGGAATCGGGCCCCGGGGGAAACCCCACCCCGGCGTGCACGTCAGCCAGATGTGATGTGATGATGCCGGGCATGCTGGGGGCGGGGCCACAGCTATTTGAGGGGAAAACATAGAGTTTTCCCCTCAAATGGCTGTGGCCCCACCCCCAGCGTGCCCGGCGTCATCACGTCACATCCGGCTGACGTGCATGCGGTGTGCGCGCGCAAGAGACGCCATCCGGGAGCCCCCCGCCGCGAGACGAAAAGGATTTGGCAACCCTACTTTATTGTAAGGTTTATCCTGTGCATTTCCAAAATGTATTATGTTTCAGGAGTGAGAGGAAAATATCAACAAGATGGCTAAAGTGACAGAAAGCTATATTGGGTTAAACAGTGTGAATTGGTATTAAGGAAAATGCGAGCCTGCTGTAGGCCAATTATTTATTTTTTAATCACAGATATTGAAACTGATATTCTTATAATGGCACATCAGCAAGGAAGAGCCCCACATTTTGACTTGGGAACAAATGTTTAAATGGAGAACATACTTCCATATGTAGTGTGGAAGAACATGAGCACCACAACCCTAGAGTCGGATTCGACTGGCTTTCGAGCAAGGGAACCTTTACCTTTACCTATGCACAAAAAAGAATATGCACCTGAGATCATAGACAGTGCACTACTTCAGACTGTCGGTAAAGAGGGATAATGGAAAACAAACAGAAAACCAGCAAGCAAGCAAAGAGTGCAGGGGTAGAAAGGGTGAGTGCTGCCCTCAGAGGATCTCCATGAGAAGATAATCCGGGGCCTCCTGAGGCAAAAAAACCCCAGCACCTGAAGGACACTACTCCATTAATTTTGATGTGAATATATAAAAGCTAGATTCTAGAACCTGCATTTTATCTCAAATCATTTTTTCAGTTTTTCATATGGGACTTGGATGCCTCTAGACAGCTTCAAGATGGGATTGAATAAACATATGGAGCAGAGCTCCGTCAGTGGCTATTAGCCATAAGGTATAGATGGAACATTATGTCTGGGTCAGTAATGCTCCTTATTCTTGGTGCTTGCGTGGCAACAAAGGGAGGGCTTCTGGAGTTCTGGCCCTGCTGTTGGACCTTCTGATGGCATTGGTCTGAGGTCCTAGCTGGTTAAGACTAGCGAAGACCACCAGGTGCGGCGATGTCTGAGCAGGGGATTTCAGTGCTCCTGGGGAGAGGAAAGTATAACGGTGGGGCCAGGCATGGAATGGCGGGAAGGGGGTAGAGAAACAGAAGAGCTCGGCCCCCTTCCAGCCTGTACCCCATCCCGAGGGATGTTGGCAGTGGGGCTAGGACGATTAATCCCCTTCTGACATTGGTGTTGTGCAATGCCAGGTCTATAAATAACAAGACCATGGTCCTTCGGGACTTCTTGCTAGAACAGAAGGTAGACCTGACGTGCATGACCGAGACCTGGGTGCAGGATGGGGAGATGGTAGCTGTCTCCCAGCTTGCCCCTCCCGGGTTCTCAGTCCTTCACCAATCACGAACTTGGGGGCAGGGGGAGGAGTGGCCCTATTCATCTGGGAGGCTCACTCCTTCAGGGCACTTCCGTCGCGAAAGAACATGGGCATTGAGTGTGCCGGCCTGGTATGGGAGGCCGGTGAGAGTGTGGCAATTTGGCTGGTGTACCAACTGCCTAATCCCTGATGGAGCCATATCAGGCTGGGCATTGGAACACCCTATACTGATAGTCCTGGGTGATTTCAATGTCCACGCTGATGGCGCGACCTGTATTCAGGCAATGGACTTGGTGTCATCCATGGTGGCACTAGGACTCTGCCAATATGTAACAACCCCCACTCACTGAGCCGGGCTCATGCTCAATTTGATTTTTGCGGTTGGGGTAACAGTGGACTGAGTTACTGCTTTGGCAGTCCCATGGTCGGACCACCATGCCCTGAGGGCCTGCCTGAATGTGCTGCCCCGACCCTGTTAGGTGGCGAGCGTATTTTAGCTCACCCGCGGAGCCAGATGGACCCAATGCAGCTCCAGATGGCTCTTCGGGATCTGATGCCCCCTGGCATCTTATAGGATGTTTATGAGATCCTATGAGATGGCAGTCAAAGCTGCGAGGAGAGAGTACTACGCAGCTACAATTGCATCCGTGAGCTCACGCCCAGCCCAATTGTTTAGAACGATTTGGTCTATAACAGCTCTGCCACAGGGCAGACCAAACACTAGGGGATTGGACATTGGCTGTGAGGCATTTGCGAGCTACTTCATGGATAAAGTCTTGTCGCTCCGCTGCAACCTCCCCACCACAGTTGAAACAGTGAGTGAGCTCAAGGCCCCAAGCACGTCTTCAGTCCCAGTTTTGGATCATTTCAGCCCACTCAGCCTGAAGGAAGTTGACAGATTGCTCTTGACTGTACATCCAACCACATGCAGCCTTGATCTGTGCCCTTTCTGGCTCATCAAAGCAGGCCACGAGGGGTTTCAAGGTGCCCTAAGGGAAATTATCAACAAGTCCCTCTTAGAGGGGCTGTTCCCGGGGGCACTCAAGGAAGCAATGGTCTGCCCACTCATTAAAAAAAAACATCTCTGGACCCAGCCGAATTGGTGAATTACAGGCTGGTCTCCAATTTGCCCTACTTGGGCAAATTAATAGAGAAAGCGGTGGCGATACAGGGCTTCATGGATACTTCCATGTTAGATCCTTTCCAGTACAGCTTTCACCCGGGTCACGGGACGGAGACCGCCCTGGTCACTCTGATTGACGATCTCCGGAGGCATCTGGATTGGGGTGGTTTGGCAGTACTGTTGTTGTTGGACCTGTCGGCTGCATTCGACACAGTCAGCCATAAGTTGCTGCTTCACTGCCTCACTGACTTGGGAATTCAGGGGCTTGCCTTGCAATGGCTTGCTTCCTTTCTCCAAGGTCAGGGACAAAGGGTGGCACTAGGGGAGCAGCAGTCCAGGAGACACCTGCTGGAGTGAAGAGTGCCTTAAGGGACAGTGCTCTCCCCGATGCTATTTAACATCTATATGTGCCCCCTTGCCCAGATAGCCCGGAGCTATGGGATGGGATGTCACCAGTACGCTGATAACACCCAGCTCTATCTGATGTTGGGTGACTGGTCGAACTCCAGTCCTGAAGATCTGGACCGGGCGTTACAGGCCATGGCTGGTTGGCTCAGGCTGAGTCAGATGAAACTGAATCAGGCAAAGATGGAGATCCTGTGTGTGGGCCGGGGCACGGGTGGGGACCCTACTCCCGACCTTCGCTGGGGCACCACTGGTGCTAGTGCTGGAGGTTAGGAGCTTGGGAGTGCTCCTGGACTCCTCCTTAACAATGGAGGCCCAGGTAGCAGCCACTAAGTTAGCCTTTTACCATCTTCGGCTGATTAGGCAGTTGGTTTCCTTCCTCAACTTCAACGACCTGGCTACAGTGATTCATGCGACGGTCACCTCGAAACTAGACTACTGTAATGCTCTCTACATGGGGCTGCCCTTGTCACAAATTTGGAAGCTGCAGCTAGTGCAGAATGCTGTGGCCAGGCTGTTGATGGGCTTACCTAGATGGGAGCACATCCAGCCTGTGCTGAAGGCCCTGCACTGGCTGCCAATAGCATACCAAATTCGCTCTAAGGTGATGGTGCTTACCTTTAAAGCCCTATATGGCCAGGGTCCGACATACCTGAGGGGCCGCCTTTCCCCACATATACCCCAGAGCAGTGTTCCCTCTAAGCTGAGTTAGTGTGAGCTAGCTCACAGTTTTTTAGCCTCCAGCTCACACATTTTTGTCTTAGCTCAAAAAGGATGGCTACAGAGAAAACTAATTCATGCAGTAGCCAAATCACTTGCTCACAACTTTAATGCCGGTAGCTCAGAAAGTAGAATTTTTGGTCACAAGACTCCACAGCTTAGAGGGAACATTGCCCCTGAGAGCACTGCAGTCGGGGTCACAGAACTGGTTGACCCTCCCGGACCTCAAGGAGGCCAAGCTCGCTGCGACAAGGGCCAGGGCCTTTTCGGTGCCGGCTCCTTACTGGTGGAATCAGCTCCCGGAAGAGATCAGGGCCCTGTGGGATCTCTTACACTTCCACAGGGCCTGCAAGACGGAGCTCTTCCACCAGGCGTTCAACTAGGAACCGCCCCCACTATTACCATCAACGAGCCCGGCCCTCAGTTTTAACATCTGGCTCACACCATCAAGTGACTCAAGACGACACTGAGCCAGAATTCAGCAGCTGTAGATATCTCTAGCACGCCACCGCAAGCAATGAGCTGTATAATTAATAACACCTTGGGATTTTAGGAATTTATTTGTATTGTACTGTTTTATAATGTTTTATGATTTTATTGGCAATTGGTGCCAAAGCTGTAATCCACCTTGAGCCCACTCGTGGGGAGGGCGGGGTATAAATTGAATAAATAAATAAATCTGGGGTTTGGCCACAGTGTGACACAGAATGTTGGACTGGATGGGCCACTGGCCTGATCCAACATGGCTTCTGTAATGTTGTTATGTTCTTATCCTACATCTGATTCTACCTGACCTTTTCTCCTCCAAATTAAATAAAACATTTTATTTTGAACTTTCAAAAACCTCTAATGTGCCATTTCAAAAGCAGAATATAAGAAGGTAATTTTGTCTCTTCCATCCAGCATCTATCTATCTATCTATCTATCTATCTATCTATCTATCTATCTATCTATCTATCCTATCTATCTATCTATCTATCTCTGTATGTATGTATGTATGTATGTATGTCTACCTACCTATCTTAAAGCAACTGGGTGGAACAGCCATAGACTAAGAAGAAAACAGAGAAAAGGGACTGCTCAGTAAGAAAGAAGACAGAAGGGAAAATCCTATATGTGAGGGGATGGAAGAAGGTGAGATCGCTATAACTGAGCAGGAGCCTCAAGAGAGCTGCAGCCTCCAGAGATCTACTGCAACACAAATGCCTGAAGAACAGCAGCAACAACAACCACCAGAGAGAGAGAGAGAGAGAGAATAAAAAGACTGTAATCACTTCTTTGGTTCCATTTTTAAGCCATGTTGTCTAAGTTTAAGTCTGTGTATGTGTGTCCTGCTTTGATTCCCCATCCCTTTTTCTTGAATTAAACCCTATTTCTATAGGTGATTGGAGAGTCTGGGAGTTGTGTTTGAATCTTTCTTTCTTTCTTTTCTTTTTTTAGCCTACTGGCCATCCCGCTACTTAAGAAGTGGAGGCCAGTGGGCTGGAGGCATTGGTACTTTCTTTTTTCCTGTCACCCCCCCCCCAAAAAAAATAACAAACCCAAGTCCCATTATTTCTTCCCTCAACTGGGGTTGGTGGGAGAAACTGGTGTTACGTGTGAATTCAGATAATGGATTTTAGAAACCTCGGCCCCTGCCACACAGGGGGAAATTGAGGCGGGCAAAGTGCGGCTTTTGAAAGCCACACCAAAAGAGACACGCGGTGGCGGGATCACAGAGATCCCGTAAGCCGCCACGCAGTTGCTCCCCGGCATGATCAGATGCCAGGGAGAAAGCCACAGAAGGGAGCACGAGGCCGCTGGCTGCGCATGTGTGTGCATGCGCAGTTCGGCTGGGAGCCTCGATTGCTCCAGAAGACAGACGCTCCAGCGATCCGACGGCCGCACTTGATGCGGCGTTCCCGGTAAGTTCTGCTCTGTAGGTGGAGTTTTTTTACAGCAGATTTTCGGCCTGAAGGGCCGGATTGGGGACTGGTGCGCGCCGCTTCCAAGAAGTTGGAGTGAGATCGCACCCGTTTGCTGCGTCCCTGATCCATCCCTCTCCCGGGCCAAAACCTTCCATATGACCGGGGCCCTCCATACCTAGTGCATTCATACCTTATTTGTTCATATCCTACCTCATCAGCACAAAGTTCCTGTGGTAACTTCTTTTAAAAGGTCAAAAATCCAGGAGACTTCCTGCTCATTTTTTGAGTTTTAATGAAAACTTATGTACAGAAATGCTTTGACTTCACTCTAAATTCTATCCACATTCAATTTTTGTTTTAAAAGGCTCTTAATAATATCACTTATTACCTCACAAATTCTGCTGTAAAATATTTTGGGTCTCCAAGAATTTCTGCTTTCAGCAAGAAAATGTCAGTTTTCAGCATATTGAGAAGACAGCAAGCAATCTAGAAAAAAGAATCCAAATAACAAAGAGTCCTGTGGCACCCAAAAGGATAATGAATTTATTGTGCCATGATCCTTTTTGAGCCAGAGCCCATTTTTTCAAATGTATGAAGTGTTAGATTCAGCTGGCAGACAGGTTCATACTGGAGGGAAAGGGAGGAGAGAAAGGGAGATAGTTATTACAGGAAAAAACCCAGAAGGCCCCATTTTTCCAGGACAAAGTGTGAAACACTATGTTGCAGAGTATAGTTGAAAACAAGACCTGTTTGGAAGAGTAGGGATACTTTTCCAATCCCCCATTGGTGGCCATGGGGCACCAAACAATTGAATTCTGGGAAGTCCATGGAAGCTGAAATACACTTATAGCAAGAAAGGGAGACACGATTCAGCCAGGCAACTTTGCATCCCAGTGAATTCCCTATGAGAACTAAACAAGTGCTTAAATTTCACCTGCTGAAATAAATTGGACTTAAAATGTTTAATTTTGTCTGGACTGTGGTCCTCTGTATTGCATTTGGCTTGTGCTAGGGAAGTCTTTGACACTGACCAGCTGAGATGATGCGGTGGCAAAACATGCTCATTTGCTCAGTCTGTAGTCTGGCTTTGGTGAGGGAAATTTGGCTAGGAAATTTCCATAGCTTCACCTTTTGGAAGATTAAAAACCAATTTAGCAGGGTTTGTAAATCTGGCTGGGATTAATAGATGTTGCAGGAAAGCCAACAGAGAAAAAGGAACCAGATGGAAAGATAGTTTTAAAAAATGAAATTGAGGGAAATGGGAGAGAAGAATAGAACTCAGTCAAGAAGGAGCTCACAGTACCTCAAGGTTAGGAAAGTCCACAGTACCTCAAGGTTAGGAAAGCCCACCCAGCAGTTTGAAAGCCAAGTAACTATCTATCGGCGAGTAGATAAATGGGTACCCACCCTTAGTAGGGTGGGGGGCACCCTCCTCCGCCTATGGAGGTGTGTGGAGAAGCAGCAGCAATGGCGGCAGCGAGAACGGCAGCTACAGCGGAGCAGCAGCGGCAGATGATTGGAGGAGGCGGCGCAACGCTGAAAGGCGGCAAAGCGGCAGCAGCAGAGCCAGACTGATCCCTGGTGGCCAGTGGTGAAAGAACTAGGCGGCTGTCATCGACAGAGGTCGGAGGCGCAGTGACGTCATCCGGAGGCGCGCGGAGCCGGAAAGGACATGATCGGGCCGAGGACAACGTCGCCAGTGATCCATACATCCGCCTGTCTGCCTGAGCACTGAGACACCTTACAGCCGGAAAAAGAAGCCGAGCCGGGAAAATTACTGAAGCCTCCACCAGGGTGCCGGTAGGGAGTCCCCCCCCCCCTTGTATCATTGTGGCCGTAGTTAGGGTTGATTTAGGTGATTAGCACCCAAGAATTGTAAACCGCCCAGAGACCCCTACGGGGGTTAGGGCGGTATATCAAGTCGAGGATAGATAAATAAATAAATAAATAAATAGTCGAGGTATGCAAGCAGAACTGGCAGGATTAATCATAGGAGAGATCTCCTCCAGTTCAGACATAATGCCAAACCATGGGAGAGGTTGCCCCTCTTGCTCCCACTTCACTCCTGATTCTCAGGGGGAAGTTTGCCGTTATATGTGAACTGTGCAAACCAGAGTTTGACTGAAAATTAGAATCACAACCAAACCAAGATAACCTTAGTCTCAAGTTTATTCACCAAAGCCTGGTTTGGCATTATGTCTGAACTGTGTTGACATGGCTAAAAGAAGCTGGATAAAGTAGCCCTAAATAGCAGGAATATGAAGATACAATGGGTGGCTGAGACATGGAGCTGAAGGAAAGATATAGGACTGGAGCCAGACTTGAAAGCTGGACCAAACCTTTGCACAATTAGGAAAAGAAAGTAGCCAAGGAAGATTTGAAGGGCTGGGCATTAAGGGGAGAGCAGGGAGTCAAGTAGTAGGGTTGCCAGCCTCCAGGAGATCTCCTGGGATTACAAGTGATCTCCAGATGGCAGAGATCAGTTCCCCTAGGGGAAAAAACAGCTGCTTTGGAGAGTGCACTCTATGGCATTATAATCCTCTGAGTCTCTCCCCTCCCCACTCTCCCCAAGCTCTACCCCCCAAATCTTCAGGAATTTCCCAACCCATAGCTGGATCCCTACCGACTGGGCTTAGAATGGATAGGTCTTACAGTCTATACCTTGACAGGGGAATTCTGCCCATCTCTTCAGTGTTGTGATCTGGCCACACTAAGGGGACACAGAGGACCAAAAGTGGAGGGGGGCAGGGCTGAATGGATTTGAACTTGCCAGCCAAGCCTTTGATTATGGTCTTCTTGTTTCTTGTATACGTATTGCGCAAGTGTGCATAAAAAGGTCCATCTGCTGTTTGTTCCTGCCTATGTTTATATAACAATGGCTGAACTGTAGCCTTCAACTCGGAGTTCTCTCAATAGTGCTGTGAAATGCATACACCCTGTCCTCCCTTGAAAATGCTGTACTACTATGGTGATTCTCTCTTTCCTTTAAAACTCATAAAATAAATTTTCATCTACTATATGGAGATGGGAAAAGAGATTTTTCTCTTGCACATGGCATCTTCGTATATTTGTTATAACAACGATAGTTATTCATAACACAAATACCTTCCTCCACATTCTACCTCTTGTCATAATAACCCTAGTAATTAATTAAGTGAAGAGGCTGTCATTTAAACACTGATACTAATCTAGACATAAAAGCTCCCTTAAGAAAGACTATTTGGCGACATATTTTATGGCAACATTGGTGTTTCCTTCATTCAGTCCAATTCCCAAACAATTGAACGCTCCACAGCCAGGCAACACTTGTAATGGGTGAATTACCCTGGCTATAGATACAGTTCCTGCAAAGAATGCTTGGAGAATAAAATGTCTATTGTGTGATTGAGGCTTAATGGATAAAAAAAATGGGTATTACATCATTAATTAACGCAGTATCTATAATGAAAAGATCCCCAAGGACAATTAAAGAAATGATTTTAAGCGTCCTTGGAAACTAGAATGCAGTTCTGATTTTAGCCTTACTTTTATCAAGTGTAGTTTAAAGGTCAGTTTCTTTGAAGTGTGAAGATTTGAGCACTGAGGAGCAGTATATGTTAATCTTCAGAAAAAGAAAATTATACATATGGTTTTTAAAAAATATATATGAGTAGTCAATGAATGTTAATACAAAACTTTTGTCAAGAAATTAAGGCAAAATGTGTGTTGAATAAAGAAGAAATATAATAGACATGGTTTTCTTTGTACCTTTTCCAGTATTCATTGTAACTCATATGATCCCTCTACAGATTTTGATGGGTCTTGGATTAATATCGCTAACCATTTACAAAGCACTTTATTATTATAGTGTCTTAAAAGCCCATTTATGACTCAATCACACACTGGAGTCATTTTTTTACATGTTACTCTAGCATCTTCTTTTCTCTTAGCAAGCTGTCCACCAAGCTCTCCCAGATGTCTCCCAAGTCCCTTTAAGAAACCACATCTGCACAGTGCATATTGAGGGCATGCACTAACTCCAGTGCACCTGATATGCTTGGTCACCATGATATCTGAATAGGGGCAACATGCATATTTTGTAAAATGCATACCAGAATCCTTAAAAATCCACTGGTCAGTTTGCACATACCAAAGCACATGCAAAATATGTTTCACCACTTTTCAGAAATCATGGTGACATGGTGTGAGGATGGTCTCGATGCATGGTTGTCAGACTCTTGGTACACATGGGTGAAACGTTTGAAAAAGACTCCAGTCCTGCTAGAGAGGTCTGCAAGTAGTAGAACATGTATTAGTATAGTATTTGGACTTGGGGCCATGTCATGTGCATGCACACAAAAGCTCATACCTTGAATAAACCTTTGTTGGTCTTAAAGGTACCACTGGACTCTAGATTTGTTCCACTGCTTCAGACCAACACGGCTGACTACCTGATTCTAATAAATGCAAGGCTTCAGTGCACTAAGCCAAGCTCACACCAATGCTAGTTTCATTCAGCTATGAGGACTGGAGCACAGCTGAAGTAGGATCTCTTCTTTATACCTTTTAAAATATTAGAGTTTTAGTCTTGAATATATTTAAGTGGAATAGATTCAGTTGGGGTGGCCATGTAGGCTAGGGACACCTTTAAGACCAATGAAGTTTTATTCAAGGTATAAGCTTTCGTGTGCATGTACATTTCTTCAGATACATTGAAATGGAAGTTACCAATCGCAGCCCACAACATAATGAAGACGTTTGACAGATGCAAGGACCAAACAGAAATGACAATCTTGATTTATATGGTCACAATTTGTTTGGATTCAATTCGGGGGGGGGGGGACATAGTGAAGCAAATAAATATATCAAAATTGAAGTAAATGTATCCGTCTTAATTGTGGGATGCTGAGAGTAATTAACTGAGATCCTGTTATGCTCCATCCATCTCCTCTCAAGTGTGGAGATAACTAGCAGCATCCTTTTCTTTAAGGTGGGGTGATTGGTTGTGCAGTGTTATGTCTCCTCTGTCACCAGACCAGAGAAATACATTCCAATCTACCATTACAAATTACATTCTACTATTCATTGCATTACATTACAATCACTATACCAATCCAGTATTCCAAATAAGAAATACAGTAAAATAAAGAGGATGTATACCCTTCTTGGTGAGAATGCAGATGTAAGGACTGAATGAGATTAGCATATGTAATAGGAGAAGAAACAAATATCCCTGTTACATCCTGGGGGGTTGTTCCAAGTGTTGTAATAACTTATAATTCAGCAATTTCCCTTTCCAATCTGTTCCTGAAGTTCCTTTGCAAGAAAACAGCTACTTTGAGGTTACCCACTGAATGTCCTGGAAGGTTGAAATGTTCTCCTACAGGTTTCTCAGTCTTATGATTTGTAATGTCAGATTTTTGTCCATTTATCGTTTGGCATAGGGTTTGACCAGTTTGCCCTATATAGAGAAGGGAAGGGCATTGTTGGCATCTAATGGCATATACAATGTTAGAAGATGAGCAAATCAATGAGCCTGAGATGGCATAGTTGACATTGTTAGGTCCAGTGATCATGTTGCCTAGGTTATGTGGCAGCAGAATTGGCATCTGGGTTTATTGCAACCTCTGGTACTAGTGTCCATGTTCAAGTTAGATGTTGTGTTATGGTGGGTGAGGAGTTGTTTAAGACTGGGGGGCTGTCTGTATACAAGAAAAGGTTTGCACCCCAGTGCTTGTGAAAGAGAACTGTCATTATTCAGTATAGGTTGTAAGTCATTGATGATGCACTGAAGTGTTTTGAGATGAGAGCTGTATGTGACCACAAGTGGTGTTCTGTTATTATCTCTTTTGGGCCTGTCATCTAACAGGCTTTCTCTCAGTATCATTCTGGCTCTGTTAAACTGTTTCTTGACTTCATCAGGTGGATATTTTAGTTTTTAAAAAAGATTGTTGTAGATCCCTCAGGTGAAAATCTCTGTAGGATTGGAACTGACGTGGCTGTAGCGTAGAGCCTGGCTGTAGGCAATAGATTGTTTGGTATGTTTAGGATGGCAGCTGGATGCATGTAGATATGTTTGTCGATCAGTAGGCTCTAAGGTTTCCAGTATAAGGTGGTGTCTATGTATCCATCATGTATTTGTACAGTGGTGTCTAGAAAATGTATTTCTTGCATAGATTGGTTCATTGTCAGGTTGATGGTGGGGTGAATGTCGTTAAATGCGTGGTGGAATATGTCCAGGGCTTCTTTACTATGTGTCCAGATAATAAAAATGTCATCAATGTAACAAAGGTTTTGAACAGGTGTGAGTGGACGGGAGTTTAGGAAATGTTGCTCCAAGATGTTAGCATACTGTGGGGCCATGAAGGTGCCCATGGCTATACCATTAATCTGAAGGTACAGGTTGTTGCCAGATTTGAAGTAGTTGTGGGTGAGAACAAACTGGCAGAGTCTGGTGGCAAGGTCAGCTGTGGTGTTGTCAGAAATCAAGTTTCTTATGACTTGTAATCCATCTTTGTGTGGGGTGTTGGTGTACAGAGATTCCGCATCCATGGTGGCCCAAATAGTATTCTCTGGAAGGCTATTCAATGATTATATTTTCCTAAAGAAATATGTGGTGTTGCGAACATAACTAGGAGCATTAATGGCATACGGTCCATGTGTCCAGATACCCCCACAGTGAGACTTCCTATGCCTGAGACAGTGGGGCGTCCTGGGTTGCCGGGTTTGTGTATTTTCAGTAGAAGGTAAAAGGTACCTGGTTGAGGTGCCATGTCATGCCTGAAAGGATTTTTTCCTGTATGCGTAGGGGTAATGCCTTCATTATCCTGTTTATTTCTTCTTTGTATTCCTGTGTGGGATCTGAGGACAGTTGTTCATAAAAAGCAGCATTTGTAAGTTGTCTTTGAGCCTCCTGGATGTGGTTTGATCTATCCATGATAACAACAGTTCCACCTTTGGAATGCGAGTGAGTTTACCATGTCAGATTTCCACATAAGTTTGTTTCTGTTACCTGTTGTCTATGCCACTCTTTGTTCATGTTACCAGGGGACATACCCTTTTTCACATTTGGGTGTATTCTGTACAAAAGGTAGTTTCAGAAAGTAGCTATGTTGGTCTGCAGTAGAACAACTAGATTTGAGTCCAGTAGCACCTTAGAGACCAACAGGATTTTCAGGGTATAAGATGTCAAGTGTCAAAGCTCCCTTTATCAGGTAGCTGTTGAAGGGAGCTTTGGCTCTCAGAAGCTCATTCCCTGAAAACTTTGCTGGTCTCTAAGGTGCTACTGGACTCAGATCTATTTGTTCTATACAGAAGGGCCTCTTTGGTGAATTACCGGTTCTGGTTTTCCTCAGTGATTGCTAGTTATTGAAAAGCAAGAGTACACTTCCCACCATGAAGCTGAAGTGGTGCTGTTCCCTTCAGTAGCTATAGTGCCACCTATTAATACTTCTTAGTATTGTATGCATGACACCACAACCTATCTAAAAGAGCAGTCAAGCAAGAGAAGGATACAGTTACTCATCTCTCCTTATATATAATTGAATAGTGGGTGCCAAAGTTCTAATTCTAAAATGCACTCCCTTAGTGTATGGCTGATGGCACTGCTCCTCAGCATATATCGCCACCAATCAGAAGGCAAAGCCCGGGTCCCTCCCACACCACAACTGCTGCGACAACCTGGTCTTTTGCATATGGAAGCTGATTGGACTTCACTCCATTCCACACCTCAAACTCCCCCCCCCCAAGGCAGTTGGAATGTCAGTTGCATATGGAATCTGCTGTATTCTGGTGGTGTGCAGGTCCCAGGCAGTGTTCCCTCTAAGCTGAGCTGGTGTGAGCTAGCTCACAGTTTTTTAGCCTCCGCCTCACATATGTTTCTCTCAGCTCAGGAAGGATGGGGCTCCAGAGCAAACTGATTTATGCAGGAGCCAAACTACATGCTGACAACTTGAATGCCAGTCGCTCACAAAGTAGAATCTTTGCTCACAGGACTCCACAGCTTAGAGGGAACATCGGTCCATGTTTTAAAAGCAGACTGACACTGTTTGCCCAAAGCCAGAGCACTCTCCCAGAGCCTCTTTCTAGATCCCGTTGTACTTATTTCCACAACGGGCCTTATTTCTAGTCTAACATATGTTCAAACAGCTTTCTGCACTACTGAGAATCAACCAATCACAGGAAAAGAGCTATATATACTGACTAGTTGCAAAGTCTGTTGTGAAATCAATACAACAAGCTCTAGCAAGATGTGAGGTGTTGGCCTGCACCCAGCCCCTCCCCCACCGGCCACTGCAGTTTCTCCCGCAGTCCCCAGACCCTGGTGTCAAGGGGGGACAGAAGGCTTGGTACTGGCTGCCTCTACCACCCTCTGCCCCAGTGGCTTACTCAGCGGAGCTCAGTGAAGCACGGCTCAGGGTCATGCAGCTTCTGGATGTTGGGCTTGCTCTCGTTGTTGACCGTGGTGTCCTCTGTGCCGCCAGCACCCATCTGCTCGCCTCCCACCCAGCTACCTGCAGCCAGCTGTGGCCAACAATGGCTGCTGCAGTGCCGGCATGATTGGCCTTGTTCTCCTGAGACTCCGCCCGCCGGACCATCGCCCTGGCCGCCCGCCTCTGGTGGCCTCCTGGCACCTCTACCGCCCTCCGTCCTAGTAGCTCACACAGCAGAGGTCGGTCAATCAGTGCTCGGGGCGATATAGGCCTCACCATCCTAATTGGCTGCCTTGTCCTCCACCCGCCGGAGCATCTAGCCTCTCCAATGCCTCCCAGCATACTGAGGCGGACACGCTGGGCGCCGGTTCTATGGGCGGGAATCAGGCAACGCAGCCAGTGGCTAGGGACACCCTGTGAGAGACAGATCAGGGAGTCAACTGATTCGGGAGCACATGGAACATTGCCGCTTGAAATCAGAATTATATATAAGGAGAGATGAGGTGAACTCATCTTGTGCGCAGTTGAAGTTCATTAGATTTATCTCCATGTACTTCATGTAGGATTGGGGTGTTCATGTGTAAAGATAAGATTCTGCCATCTATTAATTATTGTGAGAATGCTCCAGTTTTACTGAGTAATAAAGAGGTGACTAGCATAGCTTTGTGGAACTGTTGAATAAATAAATTGTTTCATTTTGGCATCATAAATAGATCTGAAGTCCTAATGAAACATCTAATTTGCAGGGATGAGTTTAGATACAAAAGAAAAAAATTCTTTGTTTCCATTAGAACAAGATATTCCCTCTTTGAAGAACATGTTGTCAGCCCCTAATTGCTGCCAGGTCTTATGTTGTTTCTTACACTCCTGTTTTTACTTTGGACTACTGACATCCAGCCATGCATTCAAGACAGGCCAGGAAGTGAGAGCTTACCCCATTCTTTTCTTTTGTTTACCAAACACACTGTTTTGTGTGAAGCCATAGAGTAATGGTACTGCAGTTGGGAAACTATCTACTTTGCAAGAATGCAAAGAGCTGTCAGAAGTGTGGGAAGTCCTCCATTTAAACAAACAAGCCTGCTGTCTCTCCTTTGAAAATAATAGGATGTCATTCTCACTTTTGGTGATCCAAAATAGCAGCTGAATTCACCTTCTTTGACACAGCTCTTCCCAGGCTTTTCGGTCTATTGGTTCGCAATTTTATTCACATCAGTGAGGCCTAAATAGTTGATGTTGCATTAAGCATCCAATAGGAACATCTCTCAAATCAACAGCTAAATTACATATCAGCAGTAATCCCAACTGTGTCTGTTTTTTGTCTGTACCACTTTAGACTCTGCTAGGGAATCAAATGGTTGAATGCTCGCTGATTTAAAATCTTGTTGCTCCTACCACCTGCAAGGTCAGAAAAAAACATTGTATTTATTTATTTATTTAATTTGTATCCTCCCCTCCCTGCCAGGGCAGGCTCAGGGCAGCTTACAGACCACACACACACACACACACACACACACACACACACACACACACACACACATATACACTAGGAGTAAGGTCCGTTGTAGGAAGTAATACAACGAGCTCTAGAAGAAAGCTCCAGGTGAGTGTCCCGGCTGTGGCTGGTGGGGCGGCAGAGGGAAGGGGAAAATAGAGGGAGGCAAGCCATGTTTCTTTCCTTCTGCTTAGCTATAAGGCAGGACTGTCTCAAGTCATTTTCCTGCCCCAAGTGGGTAGTATGGGAGGACAGCCTCATGGTAACAGGTATGGTTCCCTCCACTCCTGACTTATGTTGATTTGGGGCTATGCAGTGGCAGCTAAGCTAGAAAAGCATCTCCTCCTATGCCATGTCTTCTGGGTTCCAAGAGTCTGGAAAACAGTTAGCTGCCAGTTACAGGGTTGCCAACTCTGGGTTGGGAAATACCTGTAGATTTGAGGGGTAGAGCCTGGGGAGGGCAGGGTTTGCGGTGGGGAGGGACCTCAGCAGGGTATAATGCCATAGAGTCTAGTGGTCAAAGCAGCCATTGTCTCCAGGAGAACTGATCTTGGTCATCTGGACATCAGTTTTAATAGCTGGAGATCTCCAGGTGCTGCCTGGAGGTTGGCTCATGTTAATTTGAGGCTATGCAGTGGCAGGTAAGGTAGAAAAGTACCTCCTCCAGTGCCATGTTTTCTGGGTTCCAAGGGTTTGGAAAGTGGTTCCATAGCCAATTACACAGTTGCCAACTCTGGGTTGGGAAATACCTGTACATTTGAGGGGTAGAGCCTGGGGAGGGACCTCAGCAGGGTATAATGCTATAGAGTCTAGTGGCCAAAGCAGCCATTGTCTCCAGGAGAACTGATCTTGGTCATCTGGACATCAGTTGTAATAGCTGGAGATCTCCAGGTGCTGCCTGGAGGTTGGCTTATGTTAATTTGGGGCTATACAGTGGCAGCTAAGGTAGAAAAGCACTTCCTCCTATGCCATGTCTTCTGGGTTCCAAGGGTCTGGAAAACAATTCCGTAGTCAGTTACAGGGTTGCCAACTCTGGGTTGGGAAATACCTGTAGATTTGAGGGGTACAGTCGGGGGAGGGCAGGGTTTGGGATGGGGAGGGACTTCAGCAGGGTATAATGCCATAAAGTCCACTGCCCAAAGCAGCCATTGTCTCCAGGAGAACTGATCTTGGTCATCTGGACATCAGTTGTAATAGCTGGGAAAGTTTCTGTAGGGAACGTGATATGTTGTGGCTCGGGGACGTGGTGATTTCTGGGAGATTTCCAGGCCCCACAAGGAGATTGGGATATGTATTTTACCTTAGGACTCCCAACAGCAACAGCAGACTGTTTAGAATGTTAGAGGCAAAGGGGTTCCAGGGGGTGGCGGCTGTACCGCGCACTTGGGCCGGGGCTGGGAGTGGCCCCGGCACCTTGTGGCAGCACGAGCCATGTAGGGAGGAGAGCACCATTCACCTCAGGCCTGACTGGCTTGTGAAATGGTGTCTCTCATAGCCATCATTGTCCTCCTGTTGAGGCCAGGGAGGCCTGCAGTGCACAGCCGGCACATGACGGGCCAGAAGGCAGGGAGAAATGGTGGCTGGTGGAGCAGGGCCTCCGCTGCTGTAAGGCTCTGTGGCAGCAGGATCCCCCACTGAAAAAAGGCTCCAAACGGCTCTCCTAAGGCAAACGGCGTCCTCTCTCCTCCACAGACAAATGGCGTCATCTCTCCTCAGGTGAAGCTATGTTGTGAGGGGAATTTTGGCGGGAGCTGCCTTCTGTGGGTAGGACTCAGGCACACCTTCTGATGGGCAGTTCAGGCAGCCAACTGATTTTGCCAAGCATAGAATGTTGCCAGGGAAAATGCTTTTATATATAAGGACAGGATATATACCTGGTTCCCTATTTGCAGTTTGGGACAGTCCAGAACAAATTGAAGTTCCTTAAAAAAAAAAAAAAGTACCTCAGTGATTTAGAGAGCAATCCTAAACAGCTCTACTGAGAAACCTACACAGACCTGTTCAATGGGGCTCATTTAACAGTAAAGTGTTCTTATGATTGCACTGGAAGTAGCATAAAATTTAACTGGAACTTTTAAAATGATTTTATTTTCTCTTAGTACTTTTGGTGGCGGTTGGAGAAAAGGCCTATAGGGTGACAGGGATCTGTTACAGACCTACAGTGTCACAGAATCTGATACACAAGTCCAGTATAACATCTCTGCAAATCATTGATCAGGGTTTGTTTAGCTTTCCCCTCACTTTCTGTGCCACTTAGGAATGGAAGGGGAGGACTGCAATCCTGCTGTGAAATTTTAGGGAGAGGTCCCTACATGCAGGTAGCCATGGTACCTTGATTATATGGGGAACTAGAGGCAACCCATAGTAGCCTTTTCTGCAATTGCAACCATATTGTTTGCAGCCACTAAAATTACAGAAGTAGTTTTAGGTGTATCAGTGATACTCATTCCCTTTCCCCTATTATTTATTTATTTATTTATTTAAGGCTGTATAATCCACATATGGGAGGGAAGGCGGCATGGTACAGCCCGATCTTGTGAGCTCTCTGAAGCTAAACAGCTCAGTACTTGGAAGGGAGACCACCACCAAGGGCAACTCTGCAGAGGAAGGCAGTGGCAAACCACCTCTGCTTTTCATTTCCCTTGAAAGCCCGTTGCTGGAGTCACCGTTATGCAGTTGCAACCAATGCACCCTCTAAACTGTGGAGTCTTGTGAGCAAAAAATCTACGTTGTGAGCTACTGGCATTAAAGTTGTGAGTGAGCAATTTGGCTACTGCATAAATTAGTTTGCTCTGGAGCCAGGGGTCATTTCCTGCAGGAGCACACAGGAGCGGAGCTCTGGCAGTAAAGAGCCCAGGGGGTGGGCACATGCAACAAGCCCCACCCCCTGCTCCCAACAGCCCTCAGTCAGAGCAAGAAGCAGCCAGGTAAGTTGCAGAGCTCCCCCCGGCCCCCCGGTCCAAAACAGTCCATTGGCACCTTTAAGACCAAGTTTCATTCAGGCACAAGCTCTCCCTCCTTTGCGAGGACAGATCTGCACGTTCCCCCCCCCCCATAGCTAGCAATCCAAAACAGTCCAGTGGAGCCTGAGCGGTGGGTGTTGCCTTCTGACACACATGTCAGGGGGTGTGGCATATGTAAATAAGTTATGCTAATGAGTTATGCTAATGAGTTCCTGCACCTCTTTTTCTACGAAATGACCCCTGTCTGGAGCCATCCTTCCTGAGCTAAGACAAAAATTGGTGACTTGGAGGCTAAAAAACTGTGAGTTAGCTCACACTAACTCAGCTTAGAGGGAACACTGGTTGCAACTTGACAGCCCCTACATATGGATAATCTGCATATACTAAGTATTCCAAGGCTGCAGTCAGACAACAGGCTTGACATGGTCAGTCTGCACTTCTATTTTATCTGGAGTTATTTGTTCCAGATAAGTTTGTCCAAACATGCCATCCTTAACCTGCCTCACTGCACATGCATTCCATGGTTGACTATGCAGATTATTAGGTGGGTGGTTGGGCATGCATGAAATTGTCATGCACACATGTGCACAGCCTCCTTCAGTTTGCCTCTCTTCCTTGGAATACATGGGGGGGAGTGTAAGCATCATGCAGATTTACATGAGAGCAGCCCCATCAACTTCAGTACATTTACTCTTGGGTCAATCATGGGATGCTCTCAGCTTTACTCAAATTTTTCCAGCTTTACCCAAGTCTCCCTGAATTAGGGATGCCAGCCTCCCCAGGCCCCAGAACCTAACTGGGGACTATTTCCATGGCTTTTCATCCCCAAGAAACTGGAGAGAGAGTTGGGAGAAGATTTGTTGCTCAAAAACAACTCCCCCGGGGGCTTCCAATCCTGACGGATTGTTTGGGTGCAGAAACACACAAGCAGTGATTCAAACCCCTGGGGCAAAGATTGGCTTATGCACACATAATTAACTGTTTTTTTTAAAAAATGGCATGCAGACAGAAGTGCGCAATCTGAATCCCCAAACAGCTTGAGCATGCAATGGAGAGATCAGATGTCTGGAAATGCGAGGTGAGACCAGTTCAATCCATAAATATTGGACTTCTCCAGTGTCAAGAAAGTTGGAGGTGAGGACAGTGGGCCAACAACTGGGGCACAGGGGATAGATATCACTGTCTGGATGAACATATTAAATCCGAAGGGAGAAATGATGACATCAGATCTAACAGCTTGTCTGATAGCACCCCAAGGCAGTTTATGAAAGGATGTCCTGTGGAGATCATTCAAAACAGAATGACTCCAATAAAGCAATGCACTCCCTTTGCAAAGAGGACTTTTTGCTCTTTATGTAGAAGAAGTGACTTTGGACATATCTACATTGCCGATTAAATTGGTTTCACACTCTCTGATACCCAGGGAAGCTTGGGCTACAGGTCTGTGGCAGCTATTTCTCAACACCTCACCAAGCTGTTTTAGGGATGCTTTAAGTAAAAGGTAAAGGTTCTCCTTGCTCGAAAGCCAGTCAAATCCAACTCTAGGGATGCGGTGCTCATCTCCGTTTCCAAGCCGAAGAGCTAGCGCTGTCCGAAGACGTTTCTGTGGTCATGTGGCCAGCATGACTAAATGCCAAGGTGCATGGAACACTGTTACCTTCCCACCAAAGCGGTACCTATTTATCTACTTGCAAGTTCTTGCTTTTGAACTGCTAGGGTGGCAGGAGCTGGGACCAGAGACGAGAGCTCACTCTGTCATATGGCACTCAGGTCTCAAACTGCTGAACTATCGACCTTCTGGTCTGCGGTTCAGTTTCTTACCCACTTGAGCCACCGCAGCTCCATAGGGATTCTTTAAGTCAGTACAATTAAGGTGGAATAAACCTGATGGAAGTCTGTAGTATAGACATGTCTTGTGCAGATATCCTTCTAAGCCTTGACTTCAGTGGATTTAGAAAGGAGTAACTATGCTTAGATCCATGTATAGAGTATATAACCAACACTCTCTAGACAGGATAATTCTTGGTTTGGGAAGTCTGGTGAGAGAGACTACAGCAATAATACAATTAAAGGGCTTCCTTCTAATGAGATGACTAGTGTGTCTAGTATTTATCAACAGGGTGTTATGTGGAAATGCGCAAAATAAAGCTGTCATAGAGCAACTGTGCACCCAGTATTTTTGTGCAGACTACCGGATCCCTCTGCTGGCTCAAAGACTTTAGCACGGTGCTTTCCTGATGTTGACAGATTCCATCTGCTCCCCCTTAATTAACATCAACTATGTAAACCATCTAACACACATAGCACTGCATTTCAAGGGATTAAGACATTGAAAGTAGCTCTTCGTCATACGATTGCATCAGGCAGTGTCCTTCTGTATGATTTTAATTAAAATTGGAATAAACTAGGAACTAAACCTGTATGTGGTCATACCTGACTACATATAATAACTTTATATCTAGGGACAGTATAATTTAAGTGACATGAATTGTGGTGTTTATGGGGGGGGGGAATCGCATGGCTGGTGGGAAAATGCAACCATTGTTGACTGAAGATTTTCAAATAGGCAGACTTCCCACCATTTCCATCTCATATTACTTCTTTTACTTAGATGGTCCACAGATAATACCACCACCCACCCCCTGGTCAGAAAGCACAACAATGAAGTCAGCTAATATTGTTTGCATACAATGCAAATCACATCTCCTTCAGTCCCTGGAGCTGAAATAAGGCAGCCTCACAGTGGCCATTCGAGTGCCAGCCCACAAAGCATACTTTATGTAATCACCCCAGTAATTATTATGTTCTATATCTGATTACTGCTATGGAAGGTTCTTGTATTGTTGATAGCATCAGCAGTGATTCACTTGAGAAGTGCTGATGACCGGCTACCATATCCTGAAGCTGGCAATTGTGCTAAGGTCACAGTATGTCTATACTCTGTTGCTGTGCGGGAGCAGCACAGAGATTGCATGAAGTCCAAGGGGACTTACACATGAGTTGTTTTCTCATCTTGAGTGCTGTTGGGAACTGCATTGTGGCACTTTTCTGTTTAATCAGGTATTGTTAAATTGGTATAGTGCTATAATATTATAAGGATCAGTTTCAACAATGCAGTAGTTCCAGCTTTCATTTTTTTTGGGGGGGGGGGATGTGTCTAGCCCTTTACATTGCAGAATTATAAGAGGAAACCACAGACTTTCCAGCAATTCCTAGAGAGACATGACATGACTTCTAGGTTTTCCCCAGAAGTGACATCACTCCATCATCAGTGGTGCTCTCAGTGTCCCTGCCCCCGCCCAGGATTCCGCCCTATGTCTGCCTGCTGGCCTGCCAGCTGCCAAACAAAACAAACAATATTCCCCCCAATATCATGAGGAAGAAATGACTGTTGCAGGCACAGAGGCAGGGAAAATGGCTGCCATGGGCGGGACTCAGAAAATCTAACCTTTCTCACCTGCACAACAGCCATCCAGGCTTTGCTGAGATCTTTCCCAAAAGCTTTGCAGCAGCAAAGCAGGTTTGGGGAAGGTTGAAGAAAATCTAGGGGAATCCTGGGAGATGCATAAATGCAACCTAAAGGGAAACCAGGGGAGATGCACAAACAGGGCTATTTGGGGGCAGGAACGCACAGGGACGGTGTTCCAACTGGCTCCTGAGTTGGCCACGCCCAGCAGGAACTCATTAGCATAATAGGCCACACCCAACAGAAACTCATTAGGATTGGCTACATAAGGGATGTGTAGCCTAACATGCAAATGAGTTCCTGCTACAAAAAAAGCCCTGGCTTTGGACAACAAACAAGGTAAACAGAATATGAAGCAAAAGGTGGGTGTGGCTGGATGACCACACTTCTGGTAACATGGGGGTGTGGCCTAATGTGCTAATGAGTGGTGCTGTCAGGGTTTGGCCTAATATGCTAATGAGTTTCTGCTGTTGGGTGTGGCCTATTATGCTAATGAGTTCCTGCTGGGCTTTTTCTACAAAAAAAGCCCTGTGCACAAGTACACCTCAATGCTGTGGGGAGGCAGACTCCTCCCCCCCATTTCACAACACCAAGGCAAATATGTAAAAATGTCTCATGGGCAAGTCCCCACAGAACCTTTTCTTTTGTCCCATTCATTTGTACTAATGTTAGCATTACCTCTTACAATGCAGGATCAGAATGTTCAGTCTGGAGAAGAGGAAGCTGAGAGGGAACATGATTGCTCTCTTTAAGTATTTGAAGGGCTGTCACTTAGAGGAGGGCAGGGAGCCATTCCTGTTGCTAGCACAGGATAGGACTCACAATAATGGGTTTAAGTTAAGGGTGGTAAGGTACTGTCTGGATATTAGAAAAAACGTTTTTACAGTAAGAGTTGTGCAACACCAGTGTCAGCTACCTAGGAAGGCGGTGAACTTCCCCTCACTGGGAGTCTTTAAGCAGTGGCTGGACAAACACCTGTCAGGGATGCTCTAGGCTGATCCTGCATTGACCAGGGGGTTGGACTAGATGGCCTGTATGATCCCTTCCAAATCTGTGATTCTATTATTCAAACCAGCACCTCCTGCTCATTCCAATAAGGCTTGGATAGGAAAGCTTCCCAATGCATGGTACCCTATGTTAAGTGATTATTGGCAGATGGCATTTAGATTTGCATCCTTAAGGCATCAGAATTCTTAGCTATTTCTGTTGAATATATTTAAATTAGAAGAACTGGACTCTAAAAACAAAGTCTCCCTGTATTGGGTTTATTCTCCCTGTATTCTGTTTATTGTATTATTTTATTTGTTCCCTACGACAAAAGCTTGTCTAAGGATCCAGTGTGGCATAGTGGTTGGAATATTGTACTTAGACTGGTGAGACCTGGGATCAAATTCCTCCTCACCTTATTATGTGCCTATGTACCACACACTAACTATTAGCCTAGCTTTACCTAATTCACAGAGTTCTTGTGAGGTCAAGAAAGCAGGAAAAGCTACATAACCTGTGCTCTTTGGAAGAATGAGAAGACAAAAAGCAGATAAATACCGGTAAGTTGCCTAAAATTGAGGCGATAAACAAATAATTAAAATATGTTGGCTGACCCTGATTAACATGAAGGAGGGAGCATAAATATTTGAATGATTGCCCCCGTCCCATAATTAAATGCTTCCCTGCATGCAGAAAACTTGTATATCAGGGAGAAGGTGAGGCTAGCAATCTTTTCTCTGACATACTAGTCTTGCATAGACATGGGATTTTTGGCATGGAGTGGCACTCAAACCTGCAGTTCACTACTTGGATTCTGATTTTTTTCCCCCCACTTCTGAATCTGAAGATTGTTCCTTAGAAATGTTTATGAAATAAATGCTTACAAAGTTCTAAATACTGGTGGTTATTATTATTATATATTGTATAATAGGAACTTCCTACACAACTATTTCAGGAGGACAACGTTTGAGTCCAGTGGCACCTTTAAGACCACACTTCTTCAGATACAGTGAAACAGGTTTCCTCAAGCCTTACAATTAGGTAGAGAGAGGGTGAGTTGCCAGGAAGGTCAAGTTAGAGTCAAGATGCACAAGTAACTGGGCAATAAGTACAGCTGAGATTGGATTAAAGCAGTTGGTAAGACCTGTGAATAGCAGCACATTAGCATACAAGTACAAGAGTTAACAAATTGATGTGAGAACTAAATTTGAGTCCAGTGGCACCTCCAAGACCAACAAAGTTCAATTCTGGTTCTGAGAGGCTTGGCATGTGTAGATGCACACTTCTTCAGATACATCGAAACAGATTTCCATGGGAGGGTAGTTGCCAGGAAGGGCTAATTAGAGTCAAGATGCATAAGTACAGCTAAGACTGGAGTAATGCCGTTGGTAAGATCTGTGAAGAGCAGCAAATTAGCATACAGATAATAAAAGAGTTAACAACAGAAGTGAGAACTAAGTTTGAGTCTAGTGGCCTGATGAGTCCTGATGAACAGCTGTCTTGAAGTTCCATCCTAACTGGAGTTGGAAGGATATGACTCTGCTTAGGATAGCAATATCCATGTAGCTCCCAGGAGATGTTCAGTCAATTGGATGCTCGAGCATATCACAGACATGCAGCACAATTACGGCTCACTATTTTCTTGCTTCTGTGCCCACATACATTTCTTGTGTCATTAATGCCATTTTGATCATATAGTTGTGGCAGGACACGACATTAAAACAAAAGGCTACTGCAACCACAAAATAAATCTGTCCTTGTCTCAGACTGGATCCACATCCCATGACCAGGAACTGCAGATGAGGAATGGATGCATTCAGACTGCTGGCTCCTTATTGACTAATATTTAAAGTAGAACAAATGTGGCATTGGCAAACATACAGAGTCCCATGAAACATATTGAAATTAAGGTAACGACTGCATCCATACAGAATTCTGTGTAGGGTAGATTCAGACAGGGACAAAAGGGGGGGGGGGACTGAACCTAGAAACCTGGGATCCAGAACCCGAAAAGGTTAGTCAAATAAAAAAGAGGGCCAACAATAAAAACTTAATATATATAGTATATAAAAAGATACATGTATTTATTAACAAAGATTTTTAAAATATATAAGGGCCCACTCACACCTCATATAAAAATACCAGAATCTAACACACAAGGGCTAATGGACTTGACCTGATGCGTTTCAGCCTGCATAGGCCTTCTTCATGAATATATTTATTTGGTTTTTATAAGCCTGTATCATACACAAATCCATCAGCAAAATTACATACATACAACTTCATTAGACAGCATTTCTCCTTTGTAACAACACAGAGTATCATAACCTCATACCTAGAATAAGTAACTTTCCCCTTACTCTTAATGTCCTATCTGTATTGACTAGCAAGTTATATTTCTATCTTATTAAAGTTATCTATACTGTCTTCTCAGAACTACGTTGAAGATTCTCATCTGTTGGTTGTTCTTATCTGCTTGGTACCTTTCTCCTATTCTTTGCTTTGTACAGTTCTGACTCTTAACCCTTCTCCTATATCTTGCCAACTCTTTGCTTTCCATATAGGGGCTTAATATTTAATTTTTTTGTCTTTTTTATTCTTATTACCCTTTTTATTCACCATTCAATCTTTACATCTTTCATATTTTCTTAACATCCTATTGGAACCATTATCTCTACTTCTGGATTGCTCTACTAATCTCTTTTACATATAACTTTTTTTTTTGTTCTAGCTTCCATTTAAGCATCTCCCATACTTAACAACACTCTATTATATTTACCATTTTACCCTAAATTTATCATCTCATTATTTTTAAATATAGTTAATCACTGAACCCTGTTCAATATTAATTCATTTTGTATCAACTCATTGCATTACCTTTATATTCAATTTAGCTTATATATTTCCATCACTACTCATCTCCAATATTAGTCTATTTTTTAAAATTTTCACCCCCAAAACAATTAATCATCTATTAACACATTCTAATCCCCCCGAATTTACACCAACAATACAAATTCTAGTACATAAATACATCCATATGTAGGTTTTATTTCATTTTTCAATCGAATCCTATATCTGGGGATCTTTCTGTCTTTCATATGGCTTGCTTTTCCTCTTTAACATTTGCAGTCTACATTTCAATCTCAACATGTCTACATGCCTGCATTCTTTAAACCTCCCTTGACTTCCATACCCTCCCTCTCTGGTTTTCAACCATTCTACATTCCTGGGTCCTTTGTTTCTTTTAAATTTCCATGCCCTTCATTTCCTTTTTTGATCCTTTTATTTCTCTCTCGCTCAGGTCTTAAACATTGTCCTTTTTCTTTTAACAATTCCAATTCCAATTTATTTCTCTCTCGCTCAGGTCTTATACATTGTCCTTTTTCTTTTAACAATTCCAATTCCAATTTATTTCTCTCTCGCTCAGGTCTTATACATTGTCCTTTTTCTTTTAACAATTCCAATTCCAATTTATTTCTCTCTCGCTCAGGTCTTATACATTGTCCTTTTTCTTTTAACAATTCCAATTCCAATTTGACATCAGGCAGTTTTTTATTTTTCAAGTTCTTCCCTACTAATTCCATTGGTAAAGTTTTAGGTTCCACATAGTCATTCATTTGTATATTCCCTAGGCTGTCCTCTGTAACATGCTCTCTCTTCACTATATAACTCTCCTCTGCAGCCTCCTTAGTAGCAAATTGCTCCTGCTTCTGCTTTTCTTTTCCCTCTGCTTCTACTTGTATGCTGTACTTCTTCCTTATTGCCACATACGCTTCTTCACAGCCTTTTTTAACAGCTTCAATCATAGCTCTAAGGAACTGTTCGATCGTAACTTCCCCGTCTTCCTTGTTATCGTCCAGTTCCTCCCCGTTTCTCACCATGCACTCCATTTCCAACATGCTCTCTCCACTTCTCTCTTTACCAAACCTTTATCTTCCTTTAACTCCTTGCCAGAACAGCACCATACACAAACTCAAGCGCTCCTTGTTCTCTTCCCCCACTGGAATATTGTCCTGCAATTTAGTCCCGAATCTTTCCCGGCCACTTACTTCACATATTTAGGCACCATTATCTGGGGAATTTTCACCTTTCCATTTCTGCTCTTCTCCTCTTCTTCTGTGTTGCCACATTGTTACCATTATATTCCAAGTAAATTTTAAAAACAGTTCCGGGTGGCCGCGTCTTCTCCGAACATGGCAGCCATGTTCTTCTCCCTTCCTTCGCCCCGCATCGGGGCACTCCTGGTCACCCCCCCCCGCTTGCCGACCACGGGAGGGGCCAGAAAACAAAGCCCCCTGCTCCAGTCCTCCCCCCAAGAGGGCTGGTCAAGCTCTCCCGACTCTTGGGAGGCTCAAAGAAAGTGAAGGAGGGATGGGTGGCACGGAGCAAGCCGCGCGCCGCCCGTCGTCGCGCCGTACCAGAAGCGGAATCAGCATAGGCCTTCTTCAGAGGTCAAACACAGTGAGGAACATATTGGCTTATATAATAGTACAGTACAATCATACAGATATAAAATATAAATACAAGAAGGACCAGAAAAAGGTTGTTCCAAAATGAAACCACTAGGCACAGAATAAAAGTACAAATGGGGCCTCCAAAGATGCAATCACATGCCAAGTGGTGTTTCCTGGTAATAATTTCTGGTCCAGAAAGTGCCCTCCTATGATTGTTTAGCCAAAGTGTCCTCAGTAGAATTGTCCTTAGGCAAAGAGCTGTATGATTGTACTGTACTGTTATATAAGCCGATATGTTCCTCACTGTGTTTTGATTGTCGGCCCACTTTTTTATTTGACTAACCTTTTCAGGTTCTGGGTAGATTCAGACAACCAGTTCTTCTTCACAACAAAATATTAACTTTTCAGTCAAACAATGGTTGGGATGCAGTGGAACTAGGTTCTTGGAGAGGGTTCCACATAATGTAAAATAGATTCTGCATTAGTATGTTTCCACATAAATGGCTTTTGTGGCTTGCCAAACCATAACAGACACATTCAGACAAACTTTACCACATAGAGAACCATAGCTTTACGAATTTTACTTATTGAAAAAAATTGTATGCTGCCTTTCTGCCCCATCAAGGCAGCTAACAGTTTCAACCACACATCATAAAAATAATTAAAACCATAACTAAAAATATTAAAAGCACATAA
Organism: Gekko japonicus; assembly: GCF_001447785.1. Classification (NCBI taxonomy): domain Eukaryota; kingdom Metazoa; phylum Chordata; class Lepidosauria; order Squamata; family Gekkonidae; genus Gekko; species Gekko japonicus. Next base: position 1,224,159 of record NW_015164666.1, on the reverse strand, counting down.
AACAGTAATTAAAACATGGGCCAGGAAGAAGGGATCACTGAGGGCATGCCAGAAAAAGCAAAAAAAGGCTTCACATGTTGGAGGAAGACAGTGACAGAAGGTTACAGATGAATATCCTTGTGGAGAGAGTTTCATAGTTTTGCTGCCACAGCCAAGAGAGCCCTCTCTCGGGTTGCTTCCTGCCTAATCTCAAAAGGGTGGAGCACTGGCAGTAGGGCCTTGGAAGATGACATTAGCAGTCATGTAGGTTTGTATGGGAGAAGACGGTGCTTTAGTCCTTGTATACTTCCCATGACACATGTAGGAGAACTTCCAAATGGGTCAGTTCTGAATACAACTGGTAACACAGGGCTTGATCCAATGAAAGCAAACCACCTTTCAATTCATTTGCTTTAAATGGGACAATTAAGTATGTGCATACATAGCTCTCTGAATGGTAGCTAATGGGACTTTAAAAATACCTCACTGAGGCTGAATGTCCACTTCCCATACTCCAAGAGTAGTAGGGTTGCCAAGTCCTATCTTCACCCCCAGCATCCCCCCGCCCACCTGATCTTCCAGTGGCGCCGGCTCCCTGCACTTAAAGGGGCCCCTTTAAGTGCAGAGAGCTGGCGTTTCCCCCCCCCCGATCTCCGCAGAGATCAAGTGCACAGGAAACGCTGGCTCCCTGCAAATTAAAAGGGCCCCTTTAAGTGCAGAGAGCTGGCATTTCCCTCCCCTGCATGCACCCGACAGAGATCGGGTGTGCGGGGAAACGCTGGCTTCCTGCACTTAAAGGAGCTGGCATCCCCCCCCCACGTGCCCTCTCCCTCCTCTCCAGGAAACACCAGCTTCCTACACTTACAGGAGCTGGCGTTCCCCCCCTGCGCACCCCTCTCCCTCCTCTCTCTCAAGAGAGAAGGGAAAGGGGTGGCTGCGGGTGTTGGGGCTTGGGGGTGGGGCTTCCCCCGGTGGCCAGTTGGCCGGCGGTAGGTAGAAGCCCCCCAAAAGCAGGGGACCCCTGCCAAACCAGGGAGGTTGGTAACCCTAAAGAGTAGGCCTTGCAAACATATACCTTGTCTTTAGGGTTGCCAGTTCCCTTGGACCTGCCAGTGGGGGATGGGGTGTGTGTTAAGTCGTGCGCTTAACAAAGAGTCGGAGAGTGATTCAGCAAGAATTGCGATTTATTCTTCAGCTCAGTTACTTCTCCGTTGCGGTACAACAATCGCCAGCCAGAACCCATCACAGATCAAACTATTTACACTGGCTTGTCGATATTTAAACACTCCCGGCTAATGTAGCCACACCCCCTGTACAGATAACAACCTATGAGGTTGAAGCAATAACGACCAATCACAAGCGATCCCGCTCTGCACGGTGATTGGTAGGCACTTTCTGGGCTAGGGCTCCTATTGGTTACATTAGGATCCTAGCCCAGGATGAAGCTCAACATGGCATCTCAATCAGGCGATTCACACATCAGTATTTACATTCAAGACTCTATGGCACAGTTCACATAGCAGTTATATATACAATTCAATACATAACAAATCCCTCCCCCCTAAGCGAAAACACTCATGAACAATCGTAATCGCTCAAGTAGGTGGGCACTCTGCGCACTCTCTGAGACCTGC
>NW_015164666.1:1222273-1222434 GCF_001447785.1 Gekko japonicus | reverse complement strand
GAGTAGGGGTCTGCCCTGACTCGCCGACAGTACCGGGGCCCTCGGGCACATCGGTACTCACCTCCGGGAGAGGTTGAGGAGTGTCCTCCGGTTCCTGGAACTCCATAGGCAGTGAGGTGGGGCGGCCAGTTGCCCACCGCTGCCTTAACTGGTCCGTGTGT
>NW_015164666.1:1213690-1218974 GCF_001447785.1 Gekko japonicus | reverse complement strand
TCTTTCGGTGCGGCTCGGGGACGTTGGTGCCGTCGGGGCGATGATGCGGTTGACGACTTGTTCGCTGCTCTGCACACCCGGGCAACATGCCCCCGCTTCCCGCATGACCGGCAGTCGAGGTCTCTTGTCCAGCAACGCTCGCGCCGATGTTTCCCGCCACAGCCGACGCATGCTGAGCCCTCGGTAGGTTTCCGTTGGGTCCGCTTGGACGTTCCCGCCTTCACTTTGCAGACGTCATCATCGGAGTCGCTGCTTGCGTCGTTAGCCCTCTGCTGGTGGACGCGTTGATCAGCCGTTGCGACCCGTTGTCTCACCTCCCTGGTTGATCTGTCAGCAGCTTCCGCGGCGACAGCCTCGGCATAGGCGATGGCCCACGTTAAGGTAGTTCTTGCGAACAGGCGTTGCTGCAGTCTCTCGTCTCTCAGACCACAGACGAGGCGATCTCGGAGGGCCTCCTCCACATTCGTGAAGTTGCAAGGCCGCGCTGCCTTGCGAAGAGCTGCAACGTACTCAGCTATGGACTCGTTCGCATTCTGACCCCGCTTGTAAAAAGCGTGCCTGCAGGCGATTTCCGACGGCTGTGGAGAGAAATGTGATTTCAGCTTGTCTGTCACATTTTTAAAGGATACGGATTTGAGGTCATCTGGTGCCACCAGTGACCGGGCGATGTCAAAAACGCTCTTTCCACACGAGCTGAGTAGAGTCGCCCTCTTCTTCTCCTCCGTCGTGATGTCATTCGCCTCCAGATGGAACTCAAACCTTGTGAGGTAGGAGTCCCAGTCTTCAGTAGTTGGGTCGAAGCATTCGAACTTCTGGCTGCTCGCGGCCATCGTTATGCGCACAGGCGGAGCCACCAGAGCGGGTGGAGCCTGTGGCTGGCCGGCCTCGGCGATCTCCTCGTTGTCCGACATGGGGTCCGGTCTAGCGGGGCTGCCTACCCGCACTAGTATCCCATCCTCGTCGCCAATTTGTTAAGTCGTGCGCTTAACAAAGAGTCAGAGAGTGATTCAGCAAGAATTGCGATTTATTCTTCAGCTCAGTTACTTCTCCGTTGCGGTACAACAATCGCCAGCCAGAACCCATCACAGATCAAACTATTTACACTGGCTTGTCGATATTTAAACACTCCCGGCTAATGTAGCCACACCCCCTGTACAGATAACAACCTATGAGGTTGAAGCAATAACGACCAATCACAAGCGATCCCGCTCTGCACGGTGATTGGTAGGCACTTTCTGGGCTAGGGCTCCTATTGGTTACATTAGGATCCTAGCCCAGGATGAAGCTCAACATGGCATCTCAATCAGGCGATTCACACATCAGTATTTACATTCAAGACTCTATGGCACAGTTCACATAGCAGTTATATATACAATTCAATACATAACAGGGTGAACTTACCGGGAGCAGGGACGAATGCCAAAATAAACACAATGTGCCTATGTGACACTGGTTTTGGGGGAAAAACTCTATGGTAGGATTAGTTTCTACCATAGAGTTTTGCCCAAAAAACAGAGCATCCCCCCCCCAATGTCCCTGATGTGCCTCCATCACTTCTGGGTTACATAGGCACACACGCTGGCCAACTGGCTGGTGGTGGAGTGGTGGGCTTCAAAAGCAGGGGAACCTCACCCCCACGGGGGGGGTGTCTGTCATCCCTACTTATGTGCATTAGTACCCTGCATCAGCTTTGTCTCCCTGCTTCTTGCAGATTCCTCCCAGGAGATAACAAATAAAGCAGCTAAATTTTGCCTTTGGGCATGTGGGATACACAAGCAGCTGACTGAGTCTTAATAAAACCTCTCTGTCCTCTCACAACCAGAGCTCAATGTTATATTTTATTCTATATTTTTATTTTATTTTATCCTTATCTTTATTATTACTGATCTTGTATCAAAATAAACTTTGAACTAGTACCGCACATCAAATTAAAAACCCACTGGCTTCTGTTTGGTAAAAGTCTGTAAATGGCATAATTAAAAAAAAAAACCTCTGGATGCCACCACCACCACCCACATCACAAGTGACGTTCTACCTCGATTTAGAAAAGTGTGTTTTTAAAATTGTAGCTGCAGAATAAATACACCGGGGTGGGTGGAGAATGGTGTGTAAGGTGGGCACAGAATCCAAAATCAAGATTAAAGGCTTACTGCTCAGAAAATCTACAGTAAGATATGTGTGCATAAATCTACCTGAATCTACCCTTAGGCTCCACTGTATTCCTGTTAATTTTGCAAACCCCACCCAGTCCTGGGGCTTGTCTGAAGCCACTCTAGAAGGGCTATATAGGCAGATGAAGATGTCAGGAGGAGAAGATATTATATTCTTGTGCACTATAGCAGCTGATGTAACAGGCATGAAATTTATGTAGCTAAGGATTTGGGATTGCCACCTTTCATGTCCAACAATGTTACATGAAAGGTCAAGGCCACTATGTCTTTCTGCTAACATCTGAGCAGAAACTGGCATTTGGGATTCTCATCCACACATATATATAGTAAGATAGATTAAACTTATACAGAACAGCTGTGGCGGGACTTACAATGCTTAGTGAAAGGGCAGAAAGATTAGAGGCCATGTTAATAAGACATGAAACCTACTGACAGAGAAGTAAAAAAGAACCCCGTTCAAATTGCAGCTTAAAAAAAAAAAGTTTTAGAACATGTAAAAAAGGGAAAGATGAGAAAGGAAGTTTACACTTTGAGAGCCTAGGTTTGTTTAGAATGTGAATGACAGTTTGTTGTGCCTGTGAGGTGTCAGCCTATCGTATTGTTCCAAATTGTATCAGTTGTTGCACTCTTGTTCACTTTGAACCAGTTGGAATTCCAACCCTGTAAATTACATTCCACTGGAATTTCTGGGCCATACAGATCAAGCTGGTCTCCATAACAGAAGAATAAAAACAGATCCATTTAGTTTCTGATCCCTATACAGTCCAGCATCTCCTCCCCCATGATTTAAACACTCACTTAAATTCTGTGAAACAGCTCTGACCTTAAGGATGCAGTTAAAGCTCTTTGGTAGTACAGAAATGAGGCTACTTCAAACCTGCTATTTTGGCATCCCTTTCCTAAACAGGACAGATGTTTCCTGCAATCCTTCCATCACTTGTTGAGAAACTGACACACATGCAGCAAGATACTGTAGTTTGGGTTTTTTTTTTAAAAAAAAAAAACTCAGCTTGAGTTAATGAGGATTTCTGTGCATAAAAAGTTCCAGTGCAAGGAACTTTGTTGGAAACAGTATGGCAGGACTTTGAGATAGTAATTTGGCAATTAGGATATTTATTTATTTATTTGTTTATTTATTTCATGATATTTCTATCCCACCCTCCCCCGCAAGCAGGCTCAGGGCAGGTCACAACAAAGCAATCAAACAATCAGACAATTCCAATAAAAAGCTGAACCAACTAATTTATAAATGACAGCAGTCCAATAAAATCCCCAGGCGCTGGATTTATACTGCCTGCAAACTTAAAGGTCAGCATATTGACAGGTGGGACCAGACCACACCCATGGCACAGATGATAGCACAGATGCTATAATGCACCACCACAGGCGGGTTAGAGAAGGGGAGGCCAATAGAATTAGACATCTGCCACCTCAACCAAAGGCCTGGCAGAATAGCTCCAATTACAGGCCCAATGGAACTGTAATAAGTCCCTCAGGGTCCCGATCTCAATAGGGAGCATTTAGTGCAGTAGAAAATACTCTGTATATGCGTGAATAATGAAGCACAGGAGGACTGCTATCAAGGGTCAAAAAGTCCTTCTGGGACTCCCCCATGCCATTCAGACTCAACTCAAATATTGTATGAAAGTAAATCACATGACTTGCTGAACTCCATGGCCCCCTGGTGTGACTAGGGTCCCAGAATCTTGTCCTTCAAACCCCCTCATCCTCCCTTTGATAAAGATATGGGTCACAATCCAGTGCATTTAAATTTTATTAATTTCAGTGGAGTGAAAGTTTTCATCTCCTTGTGTAGAAGGACCTAGAGTTGCCAGGCTGCAATCCAGAGACTGATCCTATGCTTTTAAAGGACCCATTGCAGAAGGGTATGTCAAAGCAATGGCTTCCCTCACCTGTTTTCAACTGGGTCCTTTTGTCCTTTTGCAAAACTGCCATCCTTTTTACTTACAGTACATGAAAGGACAAGGGGGCAAGAGGTAGAAATAGAAGGAGAAGCTGCAGTTTAGAAGTCTCCAACTTCACTGATGAAGGGAGACTTGAAAACTTGTACCCTTGGGATCTTGTTAGTCTTTAAGGTTCTCCTGCACTCAAATCTTGCTTTTCTACTGCAGACCAACATCCCTACACACCTGAAACTATCCTACCTCACTGAGTTTTTAAAAGATATAACATTAGTCTTTGTATTTCAGTTGACTTGACTCTGTGCATGGTGTCCATGAGTACTTTTCTTGCCAACGTAAGCAAGAAGAATGGTTGGCGTTGCGTAAATCAGTGTCCCCAATGACAATTCTATGTTCTAATTTGTATTGGGCTGCTTCCACACAGGGATTTCTTTCCTGGCTGGAGCAGAGCATGCCCCTGCTTTATTGGGGACCTTCCACATGACATTGTGCTTTTTCTGAGCACAGCTACTGAGGCTTCCAGAGCTTTCACTTTTAAACTAGCGCAAAGAGAAACCTTCTTTGGGAAACAGGCTGCAGACACAGCCACCATGTGAAAGTCTGCCTACAGCCAATCCATGGAGGCTATATATCAAAAATGAGAGCTCACTGGAGGAGATTGTATAAATATGAAGACACTCCGTGAATGAATTACGAACAAAAGCAGAAAACTTGTATTGTATGATACAATTCAAACAATTTGGAATCTTTGTTAAAGAACCTATATATATTGTGGACTCTAATATATAATATATCTATATATCTAATAGCGAAGTTGCCCCCGGAGTGCGGATTGCTAAATCAGCGCTCCGGGGGCAGCTGGGGGGCCGGGGGAGGTTTGTGCACACGTGGGCCAGTCCCCATGTGTGCACAAAAATAAAAAAAGTTGGAAAAAATTCGGGGGGATGTTTAAATCCCCCTGAAAGTGCAAGAGCGTCTCCTGCGCGTGCGCAGGAGACGCTCTGTAACTGCCGCTGCCGCTTGGGAGGGAAGCAGCGAGCAGGGAGGGGGGGCCAGAGCGGCGAGGGCCGATCGGCTTGCCGCAAGCCGATCAGTGCAGGAGCGTCTCCTGCACGTGCGCGGGAGACGCTCTGTAACTGCCGCTGCCGCTTGGGAGGGAAGCGGCGAGCAGGGAGGGGGGGCCAGAGCGGC
>NW_015164666.1:1192740-1212573 GCF_001447785.1 Gekko japonicus | reverse complement strand
CAGGAGTACAATAGTTCCACGTCTTATGTGAGTACAGCTATACACAGCTGGCTTCACTGCCACGTTCACGTTTCACTTCTTCAGATAGCTGGTACTCTTTAGCTGTGAACTGAAAATTATATTTCCATGTCATATTTACTAAATTACAGCATATTAACTATATCCCCATTTGTCAGCACACACATACTCACTGAAATAGAGTTTCAACAATTCTCCTTCACTAGTTTTCCATTTACTCCTCTAATAGGTTCTCTTTCTGCTGATTAGGCTTCTGCAATAGTGTTGGTGATAAACACACAACATATGCCATTAAGTATGTACTACAAACTCCAAACCAAGGGTGATTGCTGTAAGAAGTTCACACATACATAGAACAAAGGAAAAAATTCCTGAAGCTGTAATAATTTTCTTCTTTATTCCATAGGTGAATTTAGGTGAAATTGACGAACTTCAGTCATACAAGGGTACAGCAAATTAACAATGATGAACTATAAACCAAGGGTGATTGCTGTAAAAAGTTCACGCATACATAGAACAAAGGAAAAATTTCCTGAAGCTGTAATAATTTTCTTCTTTATTCCATAGGTGAATTTAGGTGAAATTGACGAACATCTCGAGTTTTGCAAGTTCGTTTCTGAATCTTTGTCAAAATTCCTATTCAAAGAACAAGCAACATTCAAAGCAGGGAAACCAGAAACCCGACATCAGTCAATCTATTAATAAATATTTTTAGATTTTATACATACGGTGTCAAAATGTTTTTTTCTCATGTAACAATCCCATTTGCATCTGTATAGACCTCGTTATCTACAAATAAATACATTTAAGTCAGACTTAATAAAACATGCAATAAGTATTAATGCAACCATTCAAAATCTAGAATCTCTTAAAATCTTCTAATGTGCAAATATGCATCTTACCGTCCTGGCTATGAGTAGCTCTACTAAACACAATTCATATCTTCAAAGACGGACAGTGTCTTAGCTCCCAATGGTAAGTAAGCATTATATACAGTTACAAAATCATGTGATACAAGGTCATTCCAAAAGTTACAATGCATATTCATGAGAGCTTTAAGAAGCCAACTTATCATGTTCAAGAGAGCTTTAAGTGGCCAACTTATCATTCTCATATACCTAATTGAAGAGCAGAGTGAGCACTGTTCAAAGCAGTCTATGTCAAACCAAAGAGCTAGATCCACTAATGGTAAGTGCATTATATACAGTTACAAACATTTCAAAAGTTACAATACATATTCAAGAGAATTTTAAGAAGCCAACTTGTCATGTTCAAGAGAGCTTTAAGTGGCCAACTTATCATTCTCATATACCTGATTGAAGAGCACAGTGAGCATTGTTTAAAGCAGTCTATGTCAAACCAAAGAATCACATCCACTAAATTGAAACTTACATGATTTCAAAGAGCTTAAACATAATAGAAGCCGGCATAATGGGTAACTAAAAATTGGTCATATCCAGGTTTTCTCCCCCAGGAAACATGCTAGGTCTAGATCCGCATTAAGACCTCTAGGTGCTACAGTCTGTAATCTAAATATCCAATGAGCCTCTCTCTGTAGTAGTGTTTTCCGTGTGTCTATCAAGTTGTATTGTTTGGACCAAACTGCTTCCAATACTAGACATTTAAATTCACTGTCTCCATGTCCAGACTCAATGAAATGCTGTACCATAGGTGCTGCAACATGTCTGTGTTTGATTTTGGACTTGTGCTCCAGGATCCAAGTCCTGAGAGCACGGGAGATTTGTCCTACATATTTCAACCCACAAGGGCAGGTGATCAAATACACGACAGACCTCGACCCACATGAAGTAAAGTGATCTGCAGATTTGTGAAAGTTGGCCTCCGGGCAATTGATTACAGCTGTCTCCTCCATGAATGAGCATGCGGCACATCTCCCACACTTAAAGTGTCCCTTTGGTAGTTTAATTTCAGTGGTTTCCATCTTAAAGATATCTGCTCTAACTAAGATGTCTTTGATATTTTTAGTTCTTCTAAACCCTATACGAGGTGGTAACTGACATGAAGGGATATCATTTAAGATGTGCCAGTGCTTTAATACAATCTTTTTGATGGCATTTGCTTTCATGGTGTAATCTATTGCCCAGTTAATTTGGTCCGTCCTACTACTCTCTCTTTTAGCCTCAAATAGCTCTTTGCGATCTCTGCGGTCTGCTCTGTATTTAGCATTGTTTATTACCCAACTTGGGTATCCTCTAGCCTCAAAAATTCTGGATAACCTCTCTGTTTCTTCCTCATAATCTGATCGCCTTGTAGAATTTCTTTTGGCTCTGAGGAATTGCCCATATGGTAGATTGATCTTTAAGTGCCTAACATGAAAGGATCCAAAGTGTAGCAAGGATCCCCTATCTGTGATCTTATGGTAAGGGCGCACTGCTATCTGATTATTCTGAATATATACTACAGTGTCCAGAAATGGAACCTCAATTGGACTAGACGTATGGGAAAATTTAATAGATGGGTGAACCGAGTTAATCCACTGGAAAAAAGGCAAAACTGAACTTATATCATTAAGCACAAATATTAAATCATCTATATAACATTTAAAAAATAAAATGTTACCAAAATAAGGATTAGTGTCACTGTTCATAATCCATTTACTCTCGAAAAATCCCATAAATAAACATGCAACACTGGGTGCCAAAGAATTCCCCATAGAGACCCCTTTAATCTGAAAATAAAAATCAGACCCAAAACGAAAGAAACTCTTCTCAAAAATGATATCTATCAAATCTAAAAGAAAATGGGTAGGGGGATTTTTGTTTTGCCTTTTTTCCAGTGTCTGAAGTACATTTAATCTGGCCTCCTCATGAGGGATATTGGTGTACAGCGCATTCACATCCATTGTCAACAGTGTTGAGCCCTCTGGAATGTGCATTCCTTCTATCTGGGAAATAAAATCCCTTGTATCTTTAATATAGGAATCCAATTCACAGACAAAGGGTTGAAGAAAGGAATTGATATATTTAGATATAGGTTCCAAGAGTGAATTAGAGCCAGAAACAATGGGTCTCCCGGGTGGGGGTGATCCCTGCTTGTGAATCTTCGGGAGGATATAGAATATTGGTACTCTGTAAATTTCTTATTGAGGTATTCTGCAAGGGATGTAGATATGTAGTCAAATAGGACACCCTCATTAACAGTAGTAGTTATCAACCTTCTAACTGCATTGGTGGGATCATAATCAATTTTTTGATAAAAGTTTATGTCATTTAGTTGTCTACTGGCTTCAAAAATATAATCACTACGATCCTGGACTACAATAGCTCCTCCCTTGTCAGCACTTTTAATCACAACATCACCAGGAGAGGCTAGTTGTTTTAGACCTTCCCACTGTTGTCTGCTAGTGTTATGCCACACTGGTTGATTATCTAATTCTAGTCTTCTGACATCTTCAAGAACCCTGCGCTCAAAAACTGTGACTGATGGATGACTAACAATTGGGTTGAATGTAGATTTTAACTTGAAAGGGTTGATTTCTATAATGTTGGAATCCCCAAACATGATTTTTAATTTAATCAAACGTATGAGTTTGAATATATCAATCCTAGTATGGAATGCGTTGTACATTGGGGAACATACAAAACCTAGACCCAAATTCAATATTTCCAAATCTATATCAGAGAGGGAACGGGATGAGAGATTGACAACTAAGTTCGTTTCCTCCCTCCTCGTTTGAAACTGTAATGTCGAGACCAGCTGAGCTCTGAGCAGGAAGCTGTAATGTTGGTTCTGATCTCTTTTGCCTTTTACCTTCCTGTCTAAAAAAGGTCTGGTTGTGTTCCCCTCTTCCCCTGAGGTAGTTGCCGAATCTTCAGCTTCTGTGGTGTCCATGTCTGTAAGTGGTTCTCTTCTATCTGCCCAAGAAACTCTTTTGGGGATAGACGCCGGAGAACACCACTTATAGACTCTGTTCAGTGTATAATCCCTTTGATCTCTGCCTAACTTTTTAAGCTTCATCTCCCGTGTCCTCTCTTCGTATGCTCTAAGTTCCTCTTCTAAGGTTTTTAACTTACTGTCAAAGTCTTCCAAAGTAGAAGAGATTTTGATTTTTTCTTCTGTCTCTTTTATTTCAGTCTTAATGCTATCTGCTTCTCGTGATGCCTCATCTATAATTAATAACATTAAGTCAAAGGAGCATTTATTCAAAATAGCCATCCATTTGTTCTTAAAGTCTTCTTTATGGAGAAACATGGCTGGCCCTTTTTGCAACCTAAGACCCCGAAGTATCAGGTCTAAGTTGCAGTACTCAGTCAACGATGCCGCATGTAAAGCCATGCAAATTTGTTTTTTATTCAGGAAATCTAACTGGGTCCAGTCGGATGGGTTTCTATTCCCTCTCCTCAAACCGGAATTTGAACTTAAAATTCTAGACCTCTCCTCCTCCGAGAAGGCAAATCTATTATTTAAAGAGGACATTTCCCAAATAAGTATTATCAGTCATTCAAGGGTACAGCAAATTAATAATGACAAACTCCAAACCAAGGGTGATTGCTGTAAGAAGTTCACACATACATAGAACAAAGGAAAAATTTCCTGAAGCTGTAATAATTTTCTTCTTTATTCCATAGGTGAATTTAGGTGAAATTGACAAACATCTCGAGTTTTGCAAGTTCGTTTCTGAATCTTTGTCAAAATTCCTATTCAAAGAACAAGCAACATTCAATATTGTATCATACAATACAAGTTTTCTGCTTTTGTTCGTAATTCATTCACGGAGTGTCTTCATATTTATACAATCCATGGAGGCTGGCAGAACTTAGAGCCACCTTCAAAATGGCAGCGCTATGTTCTGGAATTCTCTCCTTTTAGCCCTTTAAGAGTTTTTTTTTTAATTAATTTAGCCATGTTTCAGCTGTTGGGGGGGGATTTCCAGGTTGCAGGGACTCAGCAAGATTCTGGTCTGGTCAAAGCTTTTTCATCAATGGAAGGAGAAGGAAGGGGGTGGGAAGGAGCAGCGCCAGCAGAGAGCAGTGCAGGGACAGGGCATGTGAATGTTATCCCAGTGAGCCTCTGTCTCACTCGCTACAGCTTCAACAGCAGGGAGTGACTTTTCCTGCCCCCCACGTGGAACCAGCTTTGGTTAAGCCCTTGCACTAGGATTTGCTTGATCTCCAATTTATCACTGAAAAGTATGTCCTGTTGGCACTGCCTCAGTCTGCCAGACAAATTATTTGTGATTTTTAATACACTCCTTTTGGAACAGGGGTACAAATCTTTGAGTTTTCTATATATTGTGTTTCCAGCTGCATTTACAAAACTATAATGAATGACAAATGATATCTTACATTATGATATGCCTCATAAACACAGGAATGTAAGGTATGTGTACTGGAAACATATTGACAAGGTTATTTCTGTTGGACTTCCCATCCAAAACTGAAAGTGCAGTCTTTCTGGTGAACTGGCCATTTCTGTTGTGTACACCATCAGAAATCTGATTAAATCTGATACTAGCTGTAGGCAAGAAAAGGGCAAAGACAAAATATGACAGGTGGCTACCGTCAAGACAGTCTCTGAAGGTTCTACAGTAGGAGGTTTAACAGCTGAAGAAGCAAACTGATTTTGAATTTTTGACTACAACCATTTTGTACCACTCTCTCTCATTTTCCCGGAGCTATCTTCGTTACTAAGGATACACTGTGAACCATTGTGTTTTTTTAAAATGATTTTCGACAACATATTTTAAAGAATGGTTTCTTCTAAACTTGTCTTATGCATGATTTCTGATATTCCAGTATTGGTTTCATTCAAAGTGATTACACTTGAAATGCTTTAACTTTTAAAAATAAAAGGTGCCAAACTTATTTGCTAAATGCATTTGTATTCAGAATGCTTCTGCTGGGAGAAGGAACCCCGACAGGTAGGGTTTCACTCTTATCTCACCTTCTGATCTGAAAAAGAAGACTTGCTAGACTTCCTCCGGCTTAAGGCCTGCTTCCTACTATGGCCATTTACACAAATAGCAGTATTGTCTTCTCAACACCTCGAGGCACTCAAACTGCAATTTGTATAGTAAGTGTGGGAAAATCTAAACACTACATTCCTGATCTCTCTCTATTTGCTTTCTTAGGTATAGTAAAGTTACCATAAACATGGTAAAATGCAGATTTCTTAGGCCAGGTCTTGTGTTAGACATCCCAACAATAACAAGTATTGATTATTAGTCTCAAAGGAAAAGCTCTTTACCAGATAAATTATGCATTATTGAAGGCTATTGAGTTGTAAAAGATTAAAGGGATTTCTTTCCATAAACTGCAACTTTCTAAAAAATTAACTCAAGCAAGATAATCACTTGAGCTTATCATCTTGCTAATCATAGCACTCCTCTGAATCTTAAAACTGCAGTGTCAGAGTGACAGGATATACCTAAACTGGCTGCTTCAAACCTGACCCTGTCCTGAGCCACATGTTTTCAAAATGGTCCACCATAGAAATCAAAGCAACTATTCTAGGAATCTACCACCATGATGCTGCTCTTCACTGCTGGTAATGACCAAGATAATGGCTGTGGTCTGGCAGTTTCCCTTCCCTTAAAAAACCCTGGGGAGTTTCTATTTGCCTGGTGGCCCCTGTGGTGGCCCCTGGTGGCCATGGCCCCAGGGCCTTTTCAGGTCAGGAAAAGCACATGGGGCAGGGGAGGCTTAAGCCTCCTTTCCCACATGCCATGGTCCCAGTCTTCATTGGATCTTGAAGTTGAGTTCCAAACACAGAACTTGCAAGGCATGCCTGATCAAAAGTCCCCATGGCAGACTTGAGGAGGACATGAGGAAAATATAACATATAGTTAGGCCTTGTAAGGGTATGTGGTGTGATCTGTGAACTGAGCAATTTCAAGTCAAGGCTTGCTTTAGCCATGTTTCAGCTTCAACTCTACAGCTGCAATATTTATTTATTTAGAACATTTTCTTGCTGATCAAAAACCAGATATTATTGGCTAGCTGTTAGCATCCGTGCATATAATAATAATAATTGCTCATTAGATGAGAAACATTAATGGAAAAGGGACAGGACTGTTAAAAAATTTTTATTTAACTTATTTACACAGTGCACTTTGCAATAAGGTATGGCTCCTCCATCATATTCTTCTCTGGGGAAGAGATCATTGAGAGCTCCTGCTCCCCCACCTCTTCCACTGCCTCCACTGCTGGGGGCTCAGTTACCAGATGACACAATGCTGTTCTTAAGGTAGAGAAGCTTCTCTGTGCAGCTCGGGAAATGGAGCAGGGAATGGGCAGAAAACGATGGGCTTTTTGCCAGGCAGATGCAAGGAGGGGGAATAGGAGGTGAGACTGGCTGCTGCTGTGAAGATCATCATACGGGAAGGGGGCAGGCAGGGGAAGCTGAGGCAACCCCCAGCATCTCTGTTTCTCTCAGAGAGAGCAAGGGATCACAGGCAAAAGGGTAGAGCAGAGGCATTCCAGGAAAGCTAAACTGGCTGTTGGAGAGCCCCAGCTTGGGACCCTCAGGCTGCCTATGGGGCAGGCTCTGGAAATTTAATGCCCCCAGTCCCACTCTCTCAGCGGCCCTGAAGGTCATCACCAGCTGGTGAAAGACATAATGGATAGACGGTGACAGAGGAATCTGGTGAGGGAGTTCCAAAGTTTCAGTGCCACAAAAGAGATGCCCCTTTCTCATTTCACCATCTGTCTAGCCTCAGATAGTGGGGACAACCAAAGCAGTGCCTCCGAGGATGAACAGAGTGAGCAGGTAAGTTTGTATGGGAGAAGGCATTCCTTAAGTTATGTTGGTCACAGGCTGTACAGGGCATTAAATGTCAATATCAGCATCTTGAATTGTGCCCAGAAGCAACTTGGAAGCCAGTGTAGGTGGAAAAGACTGAAATGATATGGACCACTCCAGTCAACACTCTGACTGCAGCATTCTGTACCAACTGTAGCTTCAGGACATTCTTCAAGGGCAGCCTCATGTAAAGGGCATTGCAGTAGTCTGATCCAGATGTTACTATGGCATGCACCATAGGGGCAAGATCTTTTCTGCCCAGGAAGGGTGACAGCTGGCTCACCAACTGAAGCTGGTAAAAGGCACCCACGGACAATGCTGCCACCTGTTTATGCAATGAAAATCCTGGGCCCAGGAGCACTCCCAAGCTACAAACCTGCTTTTTTAGGGGGAGTGCAACCCCATCCAGAACAGGAGATAACCTATTTTCTGGGTCAGACTCCCCACCACCACCAGTAGCACCTCCATTTTGTTGGGATTAAGTTTCAGTCCATTCCAAAATAGCTTCCAGGCACCTATTCACAGTTTTCACAGCTTCTCTGGGATCTGCTTGTACTGTGAGATAGAGCTTAGTGTCATCTGTGTACTGGTGGCAGCTCATCCCAAATCTCCAGATGACCACTCCCAGTGGCTTTGCATAGACATTGAAAAGCATGGGGGAGAAAAAGGAACCTTAGGGAACTCTATAGGCCAAAGG
This sequence comes from Gekko japonicus, assembly GCF_001447785.1. Taxonomy (NCBI): domain Eukaryota; kingdom Metazoa; phylum Chordata; class Lepidosauria; order Squamata; family Gekkonidae; genus Gekko; species Gekko japonicus. The sequence continues at coordinate 1,204,097 of NW_015164666.1, read as the reverse complement.
CCAAGGGGCAGAACAACAGTACCCCAGCACTATACTCTGAAACCTACCCTCTGTCACGGTCAGGTCCAGTGAACACAGTTAGCAAAGCAGGTCTGAGAGCCAGTCCAGGGGTCAGCTGAGAGTTCAGTCAGAAAAGCCTTTCAAACAAGTCCCAAACAGTTTAACACAGACACAGTCAAAACATACCAAGAGTCGTAGTCCATAAATCACGCTGAGTCTGATTAGTGCAGAGCTGAAGCCGTAGTCAGGAAAACGTCAAGGGTCAGTTTGCCATAAATCAGAAGCAGATAAACAGATGCCAAAAGTCCAAAACACCAACCAAGTTGAAACCGAAGAATCTGTTGCCAGCACAGTTTGCTCAAGGCAACAGGTCTGCTGAAATAGCGTGCTGGCTTATTATCTCATTAGCTCCCTGAAACAATGTCCAGGCTGCTGTCAAAACTCAGGGCTGAGCGAGTGTCGACCACACATGCGTGCATCCTTTCGCCTCTCATTCAGCTCCTGACGCCTTTGGTCTCGGAGCCTGTTGGCAGGTGGAGGAGAGTCTGGTGGTGATGCACTTGTGCTCGGCAATACCTGATCGACCTCAGGTGGCTCTTGCTGAGTAGTATCCTCCTCAGGACTTACCGTTTCTTCTGTTAAAGGAGCCAAGTCCTCCTGTCCCTGGCTGTCAAGCCCTGCTTCTGAGGCCACGTCGGGGGCAGGCATGACACCCTCAAGGTAGGACCAGAACCACCGTAGAACAATGCTTCCTACTTCCAGTCGTGAAAGGCTATCCAAAAGGATACTATGATTGATGGCATCAAAAGCCACTATGATGTCCAGGAAAATTAACAGGGTCACATTCTCCCTGTGCATTTCCTGGTACATGTCATCCATGAGAGTGACCAAGACCATTTCAGTCCCATAACTGGCCCTGAAACCAGATTGGAACTGATCTAAATCACCTCTGAAGCTGGCAAGCCATGTCACTCAATCACCTTGTTCAAGAATGGTACATTTGAGAGTGTATGGCAGTTATTTAACTCTCCTGGGTCCAGAGTAGGTTTCTTTAGGAGTGGATGAACCACTGGCCACTTCAAGGCAGCAGCAACCCCTCCCCCCTGTCTCTCAGGGAGGCATTTACTGTCTCCCAGACCCAGGCCACCAGCCCCACACTGGCAGATTTAAGCAGCCAGGAGGGACAAACCAGTGGTAGGTCTCAAACTTCCAAGAATCCTGTCCACATCCTCAGACTGTGCAAGCAGAAATGTATCCTACACAGGCACCCTGAGAGCATCCAGTCCTGTTGCTGCTAATGTAGAGTCCAAGTCAGAAAAGAGATTTCATCCCAAAGTGATAAGCAAAATGATCACAGCAGGCTGCAGAGCAGTCCGTCTTCTCCCATTGGCCAGAACTTAATAGGGCTCTGATTGTCCAGAAGAGTTCTGCAAATCTACATTGTGCAGAAGTAATGGCCGCAGAAAAATATTGCTGCTTTGCTGCCATCACCACTATGGAGACCACTTTCAAATGAGCTCTAGCCCATCCCTTCTCAGATTCGTCCCAAGTCTTTCTCCACTGTTGCTGTGGCCATCTTCCTGTCTTTTCATCATATGGGGACAATAATACTGAACTACTTCTGGGGCTGTTGTAAGGATTACTGATCATGCATTGGAACTGTTTTAAAGGCTCAGCATGTACTGTTATGATTTTTCAAAGTGTGCACTGTATGTGAAACTGGAACAAAAATTTTATGCCATTTGCTATGGTTGAAGAGTGATTGTCTCCTTGATGTTTATTTCATTCGAGTGTAATGTTTTCTATTTTAAAAGATTCATATGGCTTACTTCAGAAGGCATGTTAGATCACCATGGGGATGATTGTTGGGCATTTTTTCCTGTGTCAACAGCTAACTTCCCTCCTCAGGCTCCCATCAAATCCCTCTCATGATGGCTTCATGTCCATCCCATTTAGATGTCTATTTCTCGTTATGACACAACAAATGTATACATGGTGTATTGAATATATAGACTGAATTTAATAACAACATATACAAGGACAGATCAGGTTCATGGCTCTTTTATCCTTAAGAAATTGTGGTTCTTTTCACAAGAGCTGAGCGGATGTCATTCTGTGGTTTCCCACAAAACATGCTGAATGCATCCAATTGGTATTGTTGCTGTCAATACACTAAAGCATGAATAGTGTCTCTTTCTCAAAGGAAAGAATTAATTAAACCATGACTGTAGAGATCTAGCTTCCAGTAGAGCTCTCTGACATAATGCCCCTTTACCTTGGCGCTGAATCATTCCCTATTCTGCAGGAAATTCTTTTGACAAAAACACACCTGATGTTGTTACACAAGAGAAGATATCCAAGAACATCATCGCAGTCAGAGTCCTTCAGTGTAGCACAAGGAAATGTGCCTTAAAATTGTATTGCCATTTGTCTGTTTGTTAATGTTTTAAAACAAATTTATTTTCATATGCAGAATGCAAACTGATTGCTTTACATTTTAAAATGTGTTAATGACAGAATTCTACCTACGTTTTGTGGATTAAAGAACTGGTGTTCAAGTATGATGGTATTGAGTGGAGAAGGGCCTTAAAACCTATGGGGTATGAATCAATGTTTTTTCTGCACTAGTGCTCTGTCCACCTGATTCTGATCACCAGAAAGAGGGAGCAAATTCAGCCTGGATTCATTTAGTCCCCCTAACAAACAGGTGACCACCACTTCGAAAACTGATGGTGACATCACTCTCTCAACCTGCAAATGTGCCTCACAGGTATCACTAAATCCTGAACATAGGTACTAAGCTTTCACTTAGTTTCACTTTTACCTGTAGAAGGTTACAGGTCCAGCTATTTTTGTATGTTTCATGAAAATACTCTATGTTTCAACATGTGAAATTCTGTTTCAGATCTGGCTGTACACCTCATGAGCATCTGATGGAAAGGCATCTATTAAATCAGAGGACAACTTAGTAAATAGGAGATTTCTTGGTCACGTGTACATCACAGCATATCATCTGTTATTTAGGGAGGCTTGTGCACGTCTCCATTACATCCACCCATGCATCTTTCTTCCCTTGCTCCAGGACCCCAGCCTGCAAGGTGCTTCCCTCCAGATATGAAAAAAATAGTAGATAAAGGAGCTTTACTTTAATACGTAATTGCTTTATGCGTTCATTTTATTTCAACAAACAGGGATGGGGTCTGCACAAACTAGGGTATGAAGATCATTAGTGAGCACAAACCAAAATAGGTTTCCATTTATTTTAAAAGGACATGTTTAAGTTCAAGGCAACTTTTGCTTGAAAGGGAAGATGCACACTTTGAAAAATCTAAGGCTACCAAGCATAGTTGCCACATGCTATAGTAAAGGAAGCTCTTACACACAGTTATATTGTTGCTAATGGAAGCATTGTTCAGGTAAATACAGTATATGGTGCTCACTGGTATTTCTCCCAAGCTGGCATTTAGCACAAGGGAAAAGACATTGACCGCTGCCTTGAAGCAGGTAAATGTTCTATTACAATTTAGCAAACCAATGTCAAAGCGGTGTCATTCCTTTCTTTTGGAACTGTTTTGTTAGCAAGATCAATATTGTTTATTATGAGACCTTCTATTTTAGAAATACATCTCTTTAGAAAATGCTTGCAGTATTTTAGGAACACTCTGCATTATGTGCCATGTGTAGCTTAATGCATTTGGAACTGTCTAGCTATGAAGTTTTAATGTGAATTGTTACTGGTAGCAAAAATTTATGGGCAAGATTCAGTTGGTCTCACCATGCCTCAAACTGGTACCTACACAGTGCTGGAACTGAAAAACAAACAAAACTGTGTATCAAAGGAAGCATTACTACTACTCTGAATCCTCAGATCGTTTTTAAATCTTCAGATTCTTCATTGGGAACCTTCCTTTGAATCATCTAACAGAATACTGGTTGAACTGTTATGTACTCCTTGAAATGGGCACCTTTGTTATGTATATAGTAACTTCTTTACTATGTGATTTTGTATAAAACTTGAAAACTTCTCATATATATTTATGGTTTTGAATATAAATAATATTCAGACAAATGGGTTGGTTTTTCTCCAATTTTATTACATTGTACATATATTTTTGGTACACAGTTTTGTTTGTTTTTCAGTCTCACCATGCATGGCAACCTGCATTTGCTGAAATTCTGCAAGTTGTTCTGCACGTTCTTCTGCACAGTTATTAAAGGTACAGGAGCCCTTGCCTTCAGTCACATTAAACACATCACTAGTAGCAACATAAGGCAAAACAACTATTACTTAATAACTATATCGAGAGACACAAACAAAATCCAAATTGTGCACAAAGTGATTTCAACGGGCTTAGGCTGAGCTAACTGAGCTCAGTCTGCATAGGATTGCAATGTAAATGTTTTGTACCTTCAACTAATCAACGAGAACTGGACAGTCTTCCAAAATAAGAATAAGCTTTTAATAACGTGTGTGTGTGTGTGTGTGTGTGTGTGTGTGTGAAGTGTCATCAAGTCACAGACAACTTATGATGACCCCATATGGTTTTCAAGGCAAGAGAGTGACAGGGGTGGTTTGTCATTGCCTGGCTCTGCATAGCAACCCTGGACTTCCTTGATGGTCTCCCATCCAAATACTAATCAAAGCTGACTTTGCTTAGCTTCTTAGATCTGACCAGATCAGGCTAGCCTGGCCCATCCAGCTCAGGGTTTTAAAATGAATAACCTCCAAAAATCCCCAGTCCCCAAAAGAATACCAGACATCAAATTCACATTCTTGAAAACAATCTGCAAAACAGCCCAGATCCCAACACAATATTCACAAAAATGTACACAGTAAAGCATTCATAATGGGAAAGTGGTTGCAACATAATACTCAGGCACTACTGTGTCTGAAAACTATACAGATAATTTGAGGGGCTCATTTATGGATTTGATATGAATAAGTTCTAGACAACTGCAGAATGACTAGCAAGTCCTTGTTACACACTATAGCGGTATTTTGTCAGATTCCATCATGCATTCCATGACTTGGTTGTGAAATTCCTTTGCTTAGTTACATCTCCTGACTTGAATACCAGTATGTGGTTTTAACCAACATTTCTTTCAGGTTACTGATATTCAGGATGACTTTTGTGACTTGAATGGCATTTAATAATAAAGAAAGGACAGGAGATCATTATTGCACCTTTAATTCTATTTACGGTTGCCAGGTCTAGCTTGGGAAATTCCTGGAGATTTGGCAGTAATGCCTGGGAAGGCTGGAGATTAGAAAGGGAGGGAGTTTAGTGGGGATGTAATGGGACAGAATATCCTAGAAGTAACTTTCCCTCCCAGGGGAATTGATCTCTGTAGTCTGGAGATCAGTTTTAATCCCAGGGGAGCTCCAAGCCCCAATTACAGGTTGGCAACCCTAGGCAAGCTTCACTTGGAGACTGGGGAACAGATCTGGGGTTTGCTATTTTATTTTTGGCTTTGGCTGGGAATGTTTTTAACTTCAGCCAACCCAGCTGTTCGAAAGCCCTATATGGCGAGTAGATAAATGGGTACCTGGCCTTAGTCGGTCAGGGGGGTACCCTCCCCTAGAAGAAGCGGAAGAAGCGGCACCGGTAACAACAATGGCAGCGAAACAGCGGAAGAAGCAGCGGTGAAGGGACGGCCCCCCCGGAACAACGACTGTTTGGAGGTCAGCAGCGGCACAGCGTCATTGGAGAGATTGGAGTCGGAAGGACGTAATCCCCATCGCCTGCGTGCAGCAAGCCCGACGAGCCAGCAGGGGCCGCTGTGGAAGCCAGCTAACTGAAGTCCCCCCTCTAAGAAAAGAACTGCGCGAAGAGGCATGTGACCGCCCGGAAAAAGACGGAAGGAGAAGCAAGAACATCTGCGGAAAAAAGCCTTCGGAGGGTATCTGGTAGGGTTCCCATCCCCCTGAATTTGTGGCCATAGTTAGGATTCTAGAAAGTGTGTGCACACACGATACTCTGTAAGCCGCCCAGAGCCCTTCGGGGGTGGGCGGGGTAAAAAACCCATGTTGTTGTTGTTGTTGTTATTATTATTATTATTATTATTATTATTATTATTATTATTATTATTATTATTATTATTATTATTATCATAAGCTGCCTTGAACCACAGGGAACAGTGGGATGTAAATGTTTTAAGGAAAGATGGACTATACATGAAGTAAACTAAATGAAGGAAATAATATAAACATTTAATGAGGTTGGGCAAGTCTTCATGAGCTACAATGAGAGCCACTGTGGGGCAGTGGTTATTAGGCTCAGCAAGATCCAGGTTGCCACTCAGCCAAGCACCTCAGTGGGACTATGATTTATTTATTTCAGCTTTTATCCTACCCTCCCCCACAAGCAGGCTCAGGGCAGGTCACAACATTCTTAAAACAATACAAAATTTAAAACAGAATACAAGCATAAAACAATTATAACTAATTTGTACACATAAAAACCTTAAGAGCCACCAGTTAAACAATTTACTGAATAGGATGAGGTTTCAGTTTTGATGTAGCTGCAGATCTAAGCAGTACAGTGAGCAGGTAGGTGAGTAAGCAGCTAAGATGGACTGGAGTGCTGCTGGGCATAGCTAAGCAAAGCAGAGCAATGCAGGGCAGGGGAGGCCATTGTGGCTGAGTTGTCACCTCCTAAACCATAGGCCTGGTGGAACATCTCTGTCCTACAGGCCCTGCAGTGGGCCTGGATCTCACTAGGGAGGGCATTCCACCAGGATGGCGCCAAAGACAAAAAATCTCTGGCTCTGGTCAAAGCTAGGCAGACAACTTTGGGGCTGGGGACAACCAGTAGATGTTGGGCATAAGATCTCAGAACCCTTCAGGGGCTGTACACAGAGAGAGATGGTCCTGCAGATATGTTGGTTCTAGTCTGCATACGGCTTTAAATGCAAGAACCAAGACCTTGAACTTGATCCGGAATTCAACTTGATCTGGATTTCAGCAAGTCACTATAACACTGACCTATCTTGCAGGCACATATATTTATTTAGACAATTTCTATGCTGCCTCTCCAAAAAGTCAGATCAAAGCAGCTTATAAACTAAAACATGATAAAAAGACAAAACAGCATTAAAGTGGTTGTTGTTGTTGTTGTTGTTCAGTCGCACAGTCGAGTCCGACTCTTTGCGACCCCATGGACCAGCTCCCTCCAGGCCTTCCGGTCTTCCGCCATCCTCTGAAGTTTGCTCAACTTCATGTTCGTTGCATCGATGACACTGTCTAACCATCTCATCCTTTGCCGTCCCCGTCTTCTTTGACCTTCAATCTTTCCCAGCATCAGGGTCTTCTCCAGTGAGTGCTCCCTTCTCATTTGGTGGCCAAAGTATTTTAGCTTCAGTTTCATTATCTGGCCTTCCAGGGAACAGTCAGGGTTGATTTCTTTGAGGATTGACTGATTTGTTCTTCTTGCAGTCCAAGGGACTCTCAAGAGTCTTCTCCAGCACCATAGTTCAAAAGAATCTATTCTTCTGCGCTCGGCCTTCCTTATAGTCCAACTCTCGCAGCCATACATGACTACTGGGAATACCATTGCTTTGACCATGCGGACTTTTGTTGGCAGGGTGATGTCTCTACTTTTTATCATGCTGTTTAGGTTCGCCATCGCTTTCCTCCCAAGGAGCAGGCGTCTTTTAATTTCATGACTGCTGTCACAGTCTGCGGTGATCTGGGATCCCAGGAACGTGAAGTCTGTCACTACTTCCACGACTTCCCCTTCTATTTGCCAAGGAGTCATGGGGCCGGATGCCATGATCTTAGTTTTTTTGATGTTGAGCTTCAAGCCCACTTTTGCGCTCTCCTCTTTCACCCTGAGCAAGAGGCTCTTGAGGTCCTCTTCACTTTCTGCCATCAGAGTGGTATCGTCTGCATATCTGAGGTTGTTGATCTTTTCCCCCGCAATCTTAATTCCTGCTTGTGATTCATCTAGGCCAGCATTTCGCATGATGTACTCTGCATATATATTAAATAAGCAAGGCGACAATATACATCCTTGTCGTACTCCTTTTCCTATGCGAAACCAATCAGTTGTTCCATATCCGGTTCTAACTGTCGCTTCTTGGCCCTTATACAGGTTTCTCAAGAGACATGTGAGGTGGTCTGGTACTCCCATCTCTTTAAGGACCTGCCATAGTTTGTTGTGATCCACACAGTCAAAGGCTTTAGCATAGTCAATGAAGCAGAAGTAGATCTTTTTCTGGTACTCTCTTGCTTTCTCCATAATCCAGCGAATGTTGGAAATTTGATCTCTAGTTCCTCTACCTCTTCGAAACCCAGCTTGTACTTCTGGCAGTTCTCTATCCACGTACTGTTGAAGCCTAGCTTGTAGGATCTTGAGTATGACCTTGCTAGCGTGTGATATGAGTGCAATTGTGCGATAGTTTGAGCATTCCTTGGCATTGCCCTTCTTTGGGATTGGAATGTATACTGACCTTTTCCAATCCTGTGGCCACTGTTGTGTTTTCCAAAGTGGTTAAAAAATAACAAACTGTTAAAAACCCAACAAGAGCATAAAAACAGTATAAAACATAGACCAGCTTAAATTGTGTCTCCTAAAACAGTTCTGAGGCAGAATGTAAAAACAATTTTAAAAGATCAACCCTGAATTCAAATGTTTGAATTCAAAATAAATGTTTGGGCTTGGTGCCTAGAAGAGGGTAGGTGCCTGAAGAGGAAGGGCATTCCACAGTCAGGAGTCCCCCCACTATAGGAGCCCTTTCTCTGATTGCCTTACTTGGTGAGTTTGGGCATTTACCTCACTGAAAGCAGAGCTTGTAAAGATCTTTACTGGTAACTGGAAATTACAGGGTAGGGTTTTAAAAAACAAACAAACAAAAACTAAAACTAAAATCTCCTTGTAAGAACTCCCAGCAGCCTAGCAAGATTAGGTTCTCCATCTTTGCAAGAATCCTAGGGATAGGGGAGGGCTGGCAGTTTAGCTCCTGCCCACTGTCCAGGTGATCTGTCTGCACATCCTTCGCTGTCCTCCCAACCATTTATAACTTGTGCAGCTAATCATACATGCTCTGTGGATGATTCTGATCTTGTGTTCTACTCTTCTGTTCCTGCCATGGTGTTGGCTTTTCCTTCCCTTTCTCTGCAGCACAACTGGGGAGACACCTCTGCTACTCGGATCTCCTCACCTGCCTGAAGGAGCCACCAATCAAAACAGATGAGTCTAAGTGGGGACTGGCAATCTGTCAGCTAGCTGCCATTGTATCTGGTGTTACCTGCTTAACACGTCTTGTGCTCTTCCCCCCCCCCTTTGGTTCCTGTAGCTTCATTATGCTTCTCTGTACTTTGCGGAACTGGCCAAGGTCATGCAGCTGGTGGTGGGAGTCGGTGCTTCGCTCAGCTTGTTATGGGTATCTACCCTCTGAACTGAACCTGTGTTGATTGTAATGAACTGTTACGTTCCCATGAAATGGGCGCGCGTTTACAAGTTCTATTCCCGCCAGCGGGAACTGGGCTCATTGGCCCTAACCTGGTTCAAATCTCTTTATTATGTTATACCTGTGTATTGGTAGTCATTCCTAACAATGTCCTTGTTCCTGCTTGAACCATCGCTTTGAAATAAACCTTGCTTTGAATCAAACGTGGAGTTATTTCGAATGCCTAGTCTCCAACCTCAGACACCCAGCAATCAGTTAGCATTGAGTGGTCCACCAGAAAGTGGCTAATAGTCCACCAGTAAAACAAGATCTTCCATCCCTGTTCTCTAACTGTTAAAATATAATGTATATGAAATGCACCATAGAAATGCTAAACATTACAAAACTTTTCTAATAACATATCTGATAAATGAGATTGAATTCAAGAAATATGCAAAACAATTCTTTCCCATACTATAACCCTTCACTCCATGTGCATATACACCCCAAACTAATAACAATCCAGTAAAAAACATGTTTCTGACCATAGATGAATGATACCAATTGTATTTGTGATGGACAGAAGGCTATCTCCACCCTTGAAGGGAAAACAGGTACGGTACTCACTTGAGCCTATGGGAGTGCTGCTGCAGCATCCAGTCACCTTTGAGAAGGGGGATGGAATGTTGGAGGGAAGCACAGCAGGAGTTCAGGTCAGGTCTGCCTCAGGGAGAGAGCAGAGAGAGAGCTCACGTCTGGCTCAGGAAAGGAGCAGACAGAGGGAAGGGCAGCTCTGCTTGGTAATGTGGCAGAGTGGTTTGGTTCTACTGAGAACAGAGTACCCAAGAGTTAGGCCTGTCTCTGGCAATGAGCAGACCTGGTGCCATTTAGTCTGACTCCTGGGAAAGGACAAGCTGATGTGCGGAAGGAAGGAAGGAAGGAAGGAAGGAAGGAAGGAAGGAAGGAAGGAAGGAAGGAAGGAAGGAAGTCCTGTTGGCACAGCTTTTGGGCCAACAGAACTGCTTCACTCTAGGACAATGTGTGCTGTTCAGTTTACTGTGCTTTTGTAAGATGATGGGTTGACATATATATCAATGCATTGGAGGAGGCTAGTGCTCTGTCATTTGAAAGTAAATTAATTGTGCCTTTTTATTGGATTGCATTTATGAATTCTGTTATAAACTGCCCTGAGAAAAAGGACAAGATGAAAAACAAAATAGCCACATGCCTTGGGTTATTCTGGAGTAACAGGGTTGGCCAGAGAAGTTTACAGACCTATTTTAGGTCTCATCACCCTTTTTAAAGAATTCTGCTTTCGTACTTGTGGCATCTCAATCAGGTATTTTGTTAGCTATGGTGTTCTAACATATTATTTTTTTATTGTTTCCTGTATCATAGGCGTAATCTTCGTGGGGGCGGCGGGGCGTGAGCCCCCGCCGAAATTTTCAGGAAGGTACTCAGCCTCCCCCGGGAGCCACCCTTGCTCCTAGCAAAGCAATGCCTCTGGTCGAGCCCCAGCCCCCCCCGGGAAATTGGAAAGTCTACACCCTTGTCCTGTATTATGGAGAGATCACATTGCTTCTCTAGGCAGAACACACATATTCTACAGTTTTTCACGAGGTTACCAAAGGGTTTTGGATATTTTCACAATGGCAAATATCTCTCCAGCAAACAAGATTATGTGGCTGTCAGCAATACATACCTTCCCTTTTTCTCCCTCCCTGAGAGGAACACCTCCCCAATTGACAGAAGGCCAGCTGCTATGTAAGTGTTGAGAGATTGAGGGGCCTAGGGAAGTATGAGAAGGCAGGCTGTACGGGAAGTAAAATGGCAGTGAAAATGAAGCAAGTTAGTCCTTCAAAATAAGGGGCAGTGTAGATATTTGCTACAAGGAAAACATTGGATTCATAAAATGACAAGAAATAGTTTCAAATGAGGTGATACACACATCCTCTGTCCCCCTTTCT
>NW_015164666.1:1169007-1192702 GCF_001447785.1 Gekko japonicus | reverse complement strand
TTATCCCACCCTTCCTCCAAAAAGCTCAGGGCTGTCTATAAGTTTCATCTCCTCCATTTTACCAGTAAATTAGGCAAAGAGAAAATAACTGGCCCCAGACTACCCAGTAAATTTCATGGCTGAGTAGAGATTTGAATCCAGATATCCCCTTGTTCTAATCTGACACACTAAACCCTTCAAGACAGTGGCTCTCTCATTTACTCTTAGTTTGAATGTGTTAGTTTTCCTTTCACTATCTCCTGGGGTTAATGAAAAAAGTTTTTTAACTCTTACCCTCCCAATTCCTATCTTAGAACTGGGTTTCAGTTCCCATGTGTGCTACCTTGCACCTTTCTCCAATCACACCAAGTTGCACATGCCCACTTTTATTGCCCTAACTCAGGATACCCAAACCAGCAATCTATCTTGCTTCTTCCTAGCAGGTGGGCAAATGATTGACTTGGCTATTTCTCACCATAAACAGGAAACCAACATGACCAGTGTCACCTAATATAATATGCCACAAACAGAGAATGGGAGAAGCCATGGTGGCAGAACTTGGAGGTACCAATAAGCTTTAGGGCACAAAATGTACTTTGGAAACCAAATGTGGAGGACTCAAGTAGTGAGATATGCAACACGCTATGGGGGATTTCCAGCACCACTTTACATATTAGAACTGATAAACCCACTTACCACAGTTGCACTAAAAAAAAATTACAGACCAATCTTCACTAAGTCAGAATGATAAAAATCCTATTTTCTCTGTAAGTCTGGTTGATGCAATATGACCCGATTCCCCCCCCCCGCTGCCGCCGCCGCCGTCTTTTCAGTCTGAACCACTGGGCTGCAGGTTAAACCCGTAATTCCTCAGATTAACCAAATCATCATATACTCTAATTGTCCCTCCCTTGTTGGGGAAAATGAAAAAAACTCTTGGTCGTGCCTCACACACACACATCATATTTCACGAATGAGCCTTCTTTGCTGGAAGTATTAATCTGATTGCAATAAAGAGGACTAAGAAATAAGATTTTGCTATGGACACCACCCAATTCTGATCCATCTGAGATTCAAGCCAGAATGGAGGTGATGATGCACTTCACTACACTAGAATGTAATAGAAACCATTATTAAGGAAAGAATTAGTAGGCACATAGATGAACAAAACCTATTGAGGCAGACTCAGCATGGGTTCTGTAAGGGAAGATCTTTTCTTACTAACCTGTTAGTGTTCTTTGATGGGGTGAACAAACATGTGGACAAGGGGGATCCAATAGATATTGTTTACCTTGACTTCCAGAAAGCTTTTGATAAAGTTCCTCATCAAAGGCTCCTGAGTAAGCTCAAAAATCATGGAATAAAAGAACAAGTCCTTTTATGGATCAAAAACTGGCTAATTAATAGAAAACAGAGTATAAATGGGCAATTTTCTCAGTGGAGGGTGGTAAGCAGTGGGGTACCGCAGGGATCAGTACTTGGTCCACTGCTTTTTAACTTGTTCATTAATGATTTAGAGTTGGGAGTAAGCAGTGAAGTGGCTAAATTTGCGGATGATACGAAGTTGTTCAGGGTGGTGAAAACCAGTGAGGATTGTGAGACACTCCAAAGGGATCTGTCAAGGATGTGCAAGTGGGCGTCAACATGGCAAATGGGGTTCAATGTGGCCAAGTGCAAGGTGATGCACATTGGAGCCAAATCCTAAATATAAATACACATTGATGGGGTCTGAACTGGCAGAGACTGATGAAGAGAGAGATCTTGGAGTCGTAGTAGATAACTCACTGAAAATGTTGAGACAGTGTGTGACTGCAATAAAGAAGGCCAATGCTATCCTGGGGATCATTAGGAAGGGTATTGTAAACAGATCAGCCAATATCATAATGCCGCTATATAAATCATACTTTTCTCCCTTTCTCACAATATAAGAACTCGTGGGCACTCAATGAAATTGCTGAGCGGTCGGGTTAGAATGGATAAAAGGAAGTACTTCTTCACCCAAAGAGTGATTAACACATGGAATTCACTGCCACAGGAAGTGGTGGCAGCTACAAGCATAGACGGCTTCAAAAGGAAATTAGATAAGCATATGGAGCAGAGGTCCATCAGTGGCTATTAGCCACAAGGTATAGATAGGGGCTCTGGGGCAAGTGATGCTCTGTCTTCTTGGTGCTTGGGGGGGGGGTCAACAGTGGGAGGGCTTCTAATGCCCTGGCCCCACTGGTGGACCTCCTGATGGCACCTGGTATTTCTGGCCACTGTGTGACACAGAGTGTTGGACTGGATGGGCCTTTGGCTTGATCCAACATTGGCATCTCTTATGTTCTTAGAGGTGACCATTGGTCTACACTTTCCTCTACACTTTTCTCACACAAAATTTCCTTACCACAGAATAATTATACAGTCTATCCTATCAGATGAAATGGTTATATTCTCCTTAACGAGAATTGGTCTATAGAGACTTTAGATAAGTTAGGAGAATATTGCAAGGTAGAAAATCTTACCATCAATTATTCCAAAACCAAAGTAGTGGTTTTGCGAAAATGGCCCAAAAAACATGTTTGGAATATTCAAGGTGTCCCAATAGAACAGTGTAAAATCTAGCAATACTTGGGTTTAATATTTAGTGAAACATTGAATTAGAATGCTGTTATGCCAATAAAGGTTATTGGAATTGGAATTGAATAGAATTGGAATGCCCATGTAGCTTCTATTAAATCAACAGCAACCAAGACATTGGGAGTAATATTGAGATTTTATCGAACTAAATGCGGTTTCCTAATAGATCCAGCCGTTAAGCTTTTTATCATTAAAGTTGTACCACACATACTGTATGGAAGTGAAACACACAATTACACCTCATATGAGGAAAAAGTTTCCTTAGCACAGAATTATAATACAGTCTGTCCTTAAGTGTGAGCGATCTCACCTTAGGATGGCTTGGTCATCTGTATGTGCTCTAAGCAATTCTCGCTGGAGCAGAATGGGTTCCCAGACACAAAATATTTAGTCCAGTTAAACTGGCAAGGCCATCTATACTGTGCCAATTTATGTTAGAAATAAATCATTTACATATACTATAATAATGGGCTTACAAAATGTGGTTAGCAAAAAAAGATATTTCTTCAATTTAAGATACATGATGAAATTCTCCATGAAGGCCGGGAGCCAGTTCTTCGTCTTATAATTATCATAATCCACCAGAAACTATATATAATTCTGAGTAACTGCACGGCTGTCTCACAGATGGATGTGCGTAATATGTTCCTGTTCTCCCCCACCCCTTTTTCTTGTTCCTCTCATTGGAAGTTCCTGTAATTGTCACTTTGTAATGTATATTCCAGCACATGGGCATACAGGACTAATGTTGCATGCCTGTTTTGTAGTATAAATGATGTGTACTGCCTTGTGTCATAAACAGTCAACCCTTTATACCAAAAGTCTGCTCATTTTCACACCACTCATTTGTTCAGTAACAGTTGTCCATTTTTTAAAAAATCAACTCCTTATGCTAATCCAGCAACTGCTGGCTTTAGACAGGTGCAGGGATCAAACAGGCTCAGTAAACTAAAACATCTGGCTTGGAAATGATAATAGACTCATTTACTCTCTGACTCAGAAAAAACATGTGAAATTTACCAATGTTAAATTATGCAGTTGGGTCCTGGAGTATTCATTGTTTGGTTGTTTTTGTTTTTAAATAGCTTTAAGAACTGTTGAATCACATTGTTTCATTTCTTTATGTCTCTCCATCACAGTATTCTCTCTGAGATTTTTTTATTACAAGGTTTTAAATAACAGCTGAAGGGGGGAAAGGAGAGACAGAATACAAAGAGGCCAGTTATGGTACATTGTGAAGCAAAGTTGCTTTTAGACATGGTTGCTGTCCAGAATCTTTTCCCTGCTATTTCTTTAGTGAAGGTATTTACAAATGAAAGAGAAAGGCTTAGTTAAGACGCTTGCTGGGTTCCATGATATTGGCCATACCACCAATAGGCTACTGATGAAGCCATGTGAAGGTATTGTTATAGGAATCAGGGCCTTCATATGAGGCAAACATACAACTGTTTTTATCTTTATTATGGTCTCTGCTCTGAAAAATAGCCATTGCAATAATGTCCATCTACCAGGTAGAGGTGCTAGTTCAAACTCATGGGACGACAAGATCTGAACTGGGGAATAGGTAGACAAGAACTTCCATGTAGTAAAGTTGATTGTCTGAATCAATTAAACTTTGTATAATAATGAGATTTTGGCAGTCAGGATCTTTTATGTTCAGAATCATTTATTTGCTCTCCCTTATGTCAGCTATGCTGCCATGGGGGTTGGGGAGTTCATTCTGTGTCTGGTTAATTGCTATTGCATTCCTATCCCTGCTGTTCTGCCTGTGCTGAAATGCTTATCTCTACAGATGTGCAGGAGGAGGTTGTGTTGTCTGGAAGTCTCTTATGTACCGTGAGAGACTCCTGGTTCCCAGCTTTAGCCACCTAACGGTTTCCTAACTTGTCCCGCGCGCGGGAGGGTATCTAATTGGCCCATGCCATGGGGGGGGGTGCATACGAATACCCTATATCCTATTAGGCTCTATGGGTTGCCGCCATTCTTAACAGTGCCTTTGTTATTACATCTATAGCTGTGGGTTCTGACACCTTAGTGCTTGTTGTTGTTGTGCTAGATTACTACAATACACAGTTTACAGGAATTGCCCTAGATTTTGCCTGGAATTTGCAGTGGGTGCAAAAAGTGATAATGATAAAAAAGTTGAAGCATCTTCTCTAATGTTTGCTCAGCTGCACCCTCTCCCTGTCTCTATTTAGTGTCTAAGCAAACAGCCAGCCTGTTGCCCTCCTCCTTGGCCTCTGACTACAAGGACATATACAAAACCTGCCCCCTTGCCCCTGATCTCATGACTTCTTGGTTATGCTAGCATTTGAGCTATGGGCTGGTTGGTCTAGAGGTGTCTGTCCTCTTACCCTCATGAGTATTGTGGGTTCCTACCTCTTACACATAAACTGCACCAACGCCATACATTCCAGAGGATTATGTCAGCGCTGACTGCCTATCACAAAGGCAACTAGGCCTTCTGTTGGCCCCAAACAATACAGACTTACTGGAATCTGTGAGACAGTTTTAGGAATACTATTGCACATAAGAGGTAATGGGAATGACTCATTCAGAAGTCACATTTCAATGTCCAACAGACCAGGGGTCATTTCCTGCAGGAGCGCACAGGAGCGGAGCTCCAGCAGTAAAGAGCCCAGGGGGCAGCCACATGCAACAAGCCCCCACCCCCTGCTCCCAGCAGCCCTCAGTCAGAGCAAGAACCAGCCAGGTAAGTTGCAGAGCCCCCCCCCGCCCCCCGGTCCAAAACAGTCCAGTGGCACCTTTAAGACCAAGTTTTATTCAGGTACAAGCTCTCCCTCCTCTGTGAGGGCAGATCTGTGCGTTCCCCCCCCCCCAAATAGCTAGCAATCCAAAACAGTCCAGTGGAGCCTGAGCGGTGGGTGTTGCCTTCTGACACACTTCTGGTGATGTCAGGGGGTGTGGCATATGCAAATAAGTTATGCTAATGAGTTTTGCTAATGAGCTCCTGCACCTCTTTTTCTACGAAATGACCCCTGCAACAGACAATTTCAGTGACCCAGAGATGTCAGTAATGACTCCCACCCACATGATATGCAACTAGTTTCATGTGTGCCCATCAGGGGCCTTCACTCACTACAAGCAGTTTCTGAGAACTGGCGATGTTGCGAAAGCAGTTTATGGCATGCCTGCTATGGCAATCTCACTGTCTTCCTTCCCTCACACACAGGATTTTCCCTTAATTTCTCCTTTCTTGCTGAGTAGCCTCTATATTTATTTTCTTCTTTTTTTTTGTTGGTCTATGGCTGTTCCACCCAGTTACATTATTATATATTTAGATGCTGGCCCACCTGAGGGAAATGAGGGAAGAGTCAAAATCACCCTCTTATACTTCTGAAATGACACACAAGATGCTTTTAAAAGTTCAAAATAAAATATTTTATTTAACTTGGAAGGGAAAAGGCCAGGTGCAATCAGGGGATGGATATATGAGGTGAACAGATGATAATAACTGAGGTAACTTTGTAATCACACCAAGATAATTTGTTGTCAACAAGCAGGTGTTTCTGCTTTTCCACAAGGTATTTGAAACTTTGAAAAGAGAGGATTTCTTTTCAGTGTCTGCTTAAATACTCAAGTATCAGTTCCTGAGTTTCACTGACACAACCAAGTTCCCAAAATCCTTTTCTGTAAATACTAACCAAGGGATCACTCCTCTCTTAAGAGATATGTCCCTTTTCACTGGGCAAGAATTACTTCTCTAAACTAGAAGCTCTGTCCCTTTTTCCAGCTTGAATGGGGAATTTTGGGAATCATCTCATTCCTCTTTTAACCTCCATCCCAGTCCTCAGTTAGTGCTAAACTGATCTGCTTCAACTGTCAATTCCCAACTGTCATTTCCTAACTGATGTGCCATAGAATTCCATTTCAACAGCCTGTGACTCAAAGGTTCTCAGACTCTCTGAGGCATTAACCCCTGACAGTCTGTCACACCTGCTTTTCAAGGAATGCCTAAAGAAGCTCTTTGTTTTTAGACCTTAGGTGATGAATGGCCAACCTGTGGCATGGGCACTATTAACAGCACATGTATTAGGAGTGTTTGTACTAGAGGATCCTTTGCCTGGCTAAGTCATGCAGTTGGGTTTGTTTGCCTCAGATGCTGCCTATTCTCTGTCCCAGTAGAGAGAAGGGAAAGCCACACTAAATACACTACAGTATGGAAGACTTCACATATATTGCAATATGTTGTAGAGAGGCACAGTTTCAGAGCAAATTTTACAAGCATAGGCAACTTAATTTCAGAGCACAGTTTATAAGCATAGGCAGCTGCTTGGAAGGTAGCTTGCAGCTGAGTGGTCACATGACAAGAGAGGCAGTGAGAGAGTGTGTGTGTGACGTAATGGTTTTGGAATCTTCAGTTTTGAACTGGAGGGAGAAAAAAGCGGTTGAAAAGGTGGTTAATGGCTGACTGCTGACCAGAAGAGGAAGGGGAGAAAGGGTGCTCTCGGGTGGCAGAGAGAGCGTGGATCCTGTGAGCTGCTGAGGAGTTTAATGATAGAAACTCCTGGTGTATAACTCAGACACACATAGTGCTCCTCTATAAGAAATCCTGTTGGGGAAGGTTATACAGTTCTAGCTAGGGACCAACTGAAGTGAAGCAGTTTAAGGAGACGCTAGACTGTGGGAGAGCCTTCAATAGAACAGAGATATAAAAGATGGAGTGTGCAGGAAGGGTGTGGTCTGGAAGAAAACTAAAAGACCTAAGACCAGTCCAAAGTTGTTGGGGTTTTTTTTTTAAAAAGGGGGAACAAAAGAAAGCCTGAACAACTGATTGACTCCCTGTATATAACCTGTCCTCCTGTGTTATTTTAAATAAACTTGTGTTGGTGTTTAAAGTGGAGGGTGTAATAAACCTCTGTGTCAAAAATAGGGTAGACTGGCAGTAGAGAGGGGGAAAGTGTGCTGAGAGCCCCCTGCCATTACAGTCATGCAGTCGGGTTTGCCTCAGATGCTGCCTATTCTCTGTCCCAGTAGAGAGAAGGGAAAGCCACACTACATACACTACATACACTACAGTAAGACTTCAAATATATTGCAGAGGCACAGTTCCACACCATGGACTTCAGAAACTACATATAAGGCAAAGTAAAAGATATATGTACTGCTCATTTAGTATGGTTCCTCATGGAAAGACCTTTGCAGAATATTTATTCTATTTACCCTTTTGGATACAAACTCATGTTTAAAATAAAATACATCGCTTCTCGGCCTTTTGGCTGGGAAAGCATTATCTACCTAATAAAATACATTTATTTTTGGACACTGAAAAAAGGCTCCCTCCCACTTCCAAGTCTTAGGTCTATGAATTGATTGGGTAACAAACAACAGTTTGACTTCAATGGACTTAGATGGCTATAACTTAATTTAGAATTGTATTGTAAGAGAGATAAAAGCTTGAATGTTATAATAGACGTGGCAATGTCTTCTTGTGAGGCAATTTGTAAAAAGTTGTTAATGGTGTCTAAAATATTTCAGCCATCAAAGTTCTTTCAAAGTTCTTTCCTGAAAAGGAACACCTTGAACAAGTGGGCACTGTTTTAACACCAAGCTTGCACGTTTTGTACTTTTCTCAGGGAGTAGCTAGCACACATGCATCCTGAACTGGAAGATTTTAAGAGCAGTTCAAAGATCCTGTAAATGCAAATGTTTATGCTTCTCCACCAGAGCCTTCATGTTGCTTTTTATGTTCAAAAAGAGGCAGCACATTTAGCACAAGAATTTTAAGGTAAACCCAGAGGAAAGTTGACCACTGCAGGTTTACAAGTAGCAGCTTCTCTCTGAACAGTTCTTAGAACAAATCTCCTGATTACTTTTTAACTCAGCTAAGTTGCTTGAGGGGGTCTGCAGAGACAGCATTGCAATCCTCCATCCTAGGAATTCCTCCAGGGAATTCAGGGCAGCATAACACAGTTTTCCCCTCTTCCATTGTGAGGTACGTTAGGCTGAAAAATAGTGACTGGCCCAAGGTCACCTAGTGTGTTTCATGGCTGAGTAGGAATTTGAAACCAAGATTCCACAATCCTAGTTGGACTCTCTAGGCATTATCTCACACTGGCTTTTAATAGGAATTATTAACAAAATGGTATGCATGAAGAACATGTGCATGAACCCCCTGGGATCCCTATCCTTAATCAAGAATTAAATATACATATTAGAAATGGAAAATCAGCCCAATTTTTTTTAAAAAAGTAACTCAACAATGCACTCAATGATTACCCGACAGCTGGTTGAAATGCTATGGCCATAAATTCTGCTGTTTATATGCAATGTAATCCAGTGCTGGTGTTGCCACTGCCTCACTTTGTATCCTTACTATTATTTAATTGTTGCGTTTAGTTTCCCAGCAGGGAAAATTTAACAGGTGTGACTTCTTCAATCCTCACAGCACTGTGGCCACAATCTCTACCTACTGTGCTGTTATTAAAGGCACAGATTCCCTCTGGATCAAAACACTGGCAGTTCTCCATAAGGCTGAATAAGAAGTCAGCAGCTAGCATCTTTCCCCAAAACATAAATTTCTTGTAAACAGATGCAGTCCTATATGTAGTCTTTGAGCACACACCATTCAATGTACTATCTACAAGCAAATCAAAAATGTACAATGGACTTAGACTGTGCGGCTTGCAGGGGTCATTTCCTGCGGGAGCACACCGCCTCGGCAGATGGCCTGGTAAAGGCCTACAGAGCCCCCCACACCTTTCCCGGCCCACCGGTCTCAGCAGATGGCCTGAGAAAGGCCTACAGAGCCCCCCTGCCTTTCCCAGCATCTAGCTGGTGCGGGGTGGCAGCGGTGGCGGTGGGTAGGTGGGCCACGGAGGGGCCTTGATGGGGGGTGAGGGAGCTGCGGGGGGCTTATTTGGGGGGTGGAAGAACCTCCCTCCCTCCCCATCTGTTTGCCCTCTTTCTGTCCCTCCTTTTCTTTTCTTATCTTTCTTTCCCTTTCTTTCTTTCTTTCTGTCCTTTTTTCCTTCTTTCTTTCCTTCTTTCCTCCTCTCTCTCTTCTCTTTCTTTCTGCTCTTTTTTCCTTCCCGTTTCCCTCCTTCTTTCTTTCCCCCGTTCCCTCCTTCTTTCCTTCTCTTTCTTTCCCTCCCTCCTTCCTTCCCTCCTTCCTTCCCCCCATAGATAGCAATCCAAAACAGTCCAGAGGCAGCTTTAAGACCAAATTTTATTCAGGTAGAAGCTCTCCCTCATCTGTGAGGGCAGATCTGTGCGTCCCAGTCCCCCCAGCTAGCAATCCAAAAACAGTCCAGTGGAGCCTGAGCAGTGGGTGTTGCCTTCTGACACACTTCCGGTGATGTCAGGGGGTGTGGCATATACAAATAAGTTATGCTAATGAGCTCATACACCTTTTTTCTATGAAATGACCCCTGGTGGCTTGCAAAGGTCAGTGAATGACTACAGGTTCCATTTACAATCTCTGACATGCCCAGCTGTGGCTTGACTGAACACCCTTCTGCTGTTCAGAAGCCCTTTCTTGGCTGCTCTGGAGCTCTCGCTATCACAATATGATCCCATTTATGAGATTTCCTTAGAATTCAGCAGATGATTAGTGTAGCTAAATTCCAAAAGTTTTTGGATTATTTTTTTTTAAAAATCCACTCCTGTATTCAACATTTAAATGGAGGGAAATGCCTCAATCAACATTCCCTGACTGATAAGTGTCTCAAACCATGCAGCACAGATGGAGCAAGATTGACAGAGTGTCTAAGGGGCCCTCTTCTCATCTTAGCTTCATGCCATGAGAGTAATAAATAAATTAGAAGCATCACTACAGCTTGTGAAAAAATACTTCTGACATTTGCTGAATCTTCTAAGAGTCTCTTGACTAAACTAAACAAAGCTTTATTGATCACTGAAACCAAACCTATTTTGAAACTTCAACTCCACTGGCAAGAGGACTTACACATAGACTTAATTGAATCTCAATGGCTAAAAATTTGGAACTCAGCTGCTAATTCTTCGAATAACTTTAATATCCATTTGCAGTCTTTCAAAATAATATCTCATTGGTATTTTACACCAGAACATCTTAACAAGATAAACTCAGCAACCAGTCTCCTTTGTTGGAAAAATTGTGGCTTTGTAGGGTCATATCTCCACTGTTGGTGAAATTGTCCCGTCATCAACAATTTTTGGTGTGATGTTGAAATTACTTCACAAGATATTCTTTTGTGCCCGGAAATCTCCCTTCTTAACCTCATGGATCCTACCTTAGTGAAGGCGTCACAGAGAGAACTCACCTCAATTCTTCTAGCGGCGGCAAGATTGTCTATTGCTTCGGTTTGGAAATTGACTTCGCCTCCATCTTTGAACATGTGGTACAATAAAATATAGGACTAATTCATTTTAGCAAAATTCATTAATCTCTCGCAGTTAGCTAAGGGTTGCATATCTGCCTCAGCCTCACATTTTACAGCCACTTGGTCACGTGTTCTCAGTATATGTCTACTAAAGATATTTTCCCATCTAATAAAGCTTATCACTCCTGGCTTCACTTTTAACTGCCTCGAATCTTATTCCTTGTAATACTGACAGTTTTTGTCTTATTAGTATTGAACATCATTACTAATTTTTAATGATAATGTGTTGGGTATGTTGTATGTTTGGATAACTTTTGTTTTTTCCTCTGTACAAAATAATCAACTAAGTTACTGCTTCTGCTTATTCTAACTATGACTTTTCTATGTAATGTTACTATGTATTTTTGGTATTATGTTGGCTGTTATTCATTGTTACTGCTTGAAATGTTTTAATAAAAATTTTGAAAATTAAAAAAGAAAAAAGAAGCATCTCTACAGTTGCCAACTCCAGGTTAGGAAATTCCTGGAGATTTGGGGGTGGAGACTGGGGAAAGCAAGGCTTGGGGAGGGGAGGGGAGGGGAGGGGAGGGGAGGAATCTCAGCAGGGTATAATGCCATCAAGTACACCCACCAAACAGGGGAACGAATACCTGTAGTCTGTAGTTCAGTTGTAATTCTGGGAGATCTCTGAGCCCCACAAGGAGAATGGCAAGCTGGAGCACTACAAGGTGTGTGTGTGCATTGTCTTTGTGTTCAGGGAAAATCATTCTTTACACATTCAGGACTATGCTGTGGCACTAAAAACAGGTAAAGTGATGAAAAGTGCCATGAGGTCACAGCTGACTAATGGCAACCTCATAGGGTTTTCAAGGAAAAAAGATGAAGAATTGTTTTTTATACTGTGCCTTTCTCTACTCTAAGAAGTCTCAAAGCGGATTACAATCGCCTTCCCTTCCTCTCCCCACAACAGTCACTTCATGAGGTACGTGGGGCTGAGAGAGTTCTGAAAGAACTGTGACTGGTCTAAGGGCACCCAGGTGGAAGAATGGGGAATTAAACCCAGTTCTCCAGATTAGAGCCAGCTGCACTTAACCACTACACCATGCTGGCTCTCAAGAGATAAACAGAAGCCACTGCCCACTTTGGCAAAGTGACTCTGGACTTCCCTAGTGGTCTCCCATACAAGTACCAACCAGGGTCAACCCTGCTTTGTTTCCTGGATCTTATGAGATTGGGCTAGCCTGGCCCGTTGAGGTCAGGGTAAAGGCAGGTTATAACCTGGCCAAATTAGTGCAAAACAGAGTGATGAAGGTACTTCATTGGATAAGTGCTGTTGGTCAACTGCACCAGTCTCGTGCAAACTGACTGATGGGGTTGGGTGCCAGATGACCTTTAAAACACCCACCTCCACTTCCTTGATGTAATTCAGCAACAGCTTTGCAAGCACTCTCCCTCCTTTTCAACTTCTGCAGTGCAATACTAGTTGGTCATTTCAGGGCCAAGTTAGATCCTTTTCCAAACTGACATATTGGCCTCCCTTACTCTGTGTTGCAAGCTAAAAGAGTTTAGAGTGCTGGACATATACACACAACTTCATTTAAAACAGAAGGAGAAAATGAGTGGCATTCCTGACTCCATTGTATGCTTGAAAAATTAATTTGCTTTCTTACAGTTACCTGACCCAAGCCAATGGAAACAATAACAGGTTTTTGCTTGATGTTTGTTAATTTTGTATCATTGGAAGGCACATCTTGCAGGTGTTTGAAGGTTTATTGTGATATATGTAGCCCTTGACTCATATTTTGTGAAAACCATCTTTCTTTGAGCAGTTATGCAGACACATTGCCAGAATTAACACTTGTTCTCAAATATGATAGTGCACTTTATATAGAATTTTCATACGTATTCATAGAACTGGGTAAATAAGTGCTCCTGCTGGCTATTCTATTCCCCGGTAACTGGCAGTATTCAGGGTCAGTTTATTGTACAAAATAATGTCTTGTTTCCACCTCCTTTTATCTTGCTTCTGACTGGCCTTCCATTAAAGTTGCTTGGAAACTGCTTAGAGAACAGTGGCCTGGTTCTCCTGATTGAGATCTTCCTTTGTGCCTTCTCTGCCGTACTCGCTTTTATTTTATTCCCTTGCCAAAGCTTTCTAAACTAAAAGAAGATGAAAAGCAGCCTAATAACTTTGACCCAATGTTTGTTCATAATGAAAAGGAATGACAAAATGAAGCCTTTGCCAATCTGCACGTTTGTCTGAAAAAGAAAAGAGATTCCCCTAATAAAGGACAAAGTGGGGCTTTTTTTTTTGCATGTATAGTCCCCTCCCCCCCATGTTGTATCTCAGGTTTGACTCTTTCCCCACAGCTAAGTAATGTAGAACTGGAAATACAGATTATGCATTCTCATTTACATCCTTTAAACACACTGTATAAGCAGTGAGCAGCTGTAGATGATTTATGGATCGCCTAAAGCGTTTGTTTCTGGTGAGTGAATATTGCAGAGAATTGTAACTTTAATAGGTATAACTACAACAGAAAATTGTAGGGAGGGTCTATTCTTTTTTTTAGTAAAGGTAAAGGTTTCCCTTGCTTGAAAGCTAGTCGAATCCGACTCTAGGTTGGCAGTGCTCATCTCCATTTCCAAGCTTAAGAGCCAGCGCTGTCCTAAGACTCCTCCAAGGTCATGTGGTCGGCATGACTAAATGCCGAGGCACACGGAACGCTGTTACCTTCCCACTTATTTATCTACTTGCAATTTCTTGCTTTCAAACTGCTAGGTTGGTAGGAGCTGGGGCCAGAGACAGGAGCTCAGTCTGTCATGCAGCACTCAGGTCTTGAACTGCTGAACTACAGACCTTCCAGTCTGCAGCTCAGCGTCTTAACCTCTAGATGTTGATAAATCTTAGATCCACCTTATCATTGATTTCTCATCTCTTCTGGTTTTGCCCTAGTCTGTGTGTCTATTGTGTTAACAGATTTAATCACAGCATAGCACTTATCTTCTATTAGCAAATGAGGCATTTGCCTTCTCTTCCCATGTCTGCAATGCATATATAAGGAAATACCAATAGAGAATAACAGCAACAGCAATTTAAAATAAAGGAAAGAGAGGCAAGGGTTTGCCTCCACCACTGCAACCCCCATTCTTCAGCCTGGTTGTATTGTTTTGTCCCTGGGATCAGCAAACATTGCTCAAGTAGACACAGTATATTAACTACATTAGAACACTTTTTTTCTATTCCTTTTTAATGTATCTGAAGTACTGGATGCAAAAGATATGGTAAAGAGCAAAATGATCTAAACTAACAGATTATCTGGTTAGGATAATGTAAACCAAATAAGACAACATTTCTTAAAAACTGAAAATTGTTTCATGATTTCTGGCCCCCCAAATTAAATCTCAGTATTGATTGGTATAATTTTGTAATATTTTTATAAACCCTACAACTCTTTAAATTGATAATAGACTTAGTTGTAAAGAATTGTAACAAGAATGTTGTACAGCTGGTAGCAGTTTAGTTGTAGTGATTATAATGATTCTTGACTCACTGAGCTGTGTTAAAACATATTTTTGGTTTTAAAAAATTTTTTAAAAAAATTATTATACGGGATACAGGAAAAAAAAGAAGAAATAGGAAAAAAACAGATAGAAAATATACTTGCCAAAAACCTAGTGTGAGGGCAATTTTACAGAAATTGAGAACATTCATTTTTCAAAATCTATATGTAAAAAAGTATATGATATAATAACAAATGTTTAATGAGATATATATGGTGTAATGGCATAAGAATATCTTAATATATATATAACCTATTAACTTAAAAAATCTGTACTCATTCTACCAATTTCTCATACTATATTTTCATTTTTATCTTATCTTATTGCTCTTATCTATTATATGAGAGGGGGGGGTTGTCTACTCATCTCCCTGAAAATGGAACAGGACAAGGGTTCTTCACTGTTTGCTTAACTGAGTCCATGGATTCATAAAAATGAAATTAATATATGTGTTTTTATGTGACTGCATTCACTGAGATTTGAAAATTGTACAATATATTAGAATACCTTTATCCCATCTTTCTGCCCCCAAAAGAGGACCCAAGCAATCAGGAACTGAGGCTTCCTACAGAAAATCCAATCCAAGTACTCAATTCAAAACACTAAACCAGTAATTTAATGTATATAAACAATACTTCAGAATAGTATACTTATCAATGCAATTTTGGAATGGGAATTGTAAGATGTGTGTATAACTCAGAAAATTAACAATGCCTCTCTCAGTTATACCTATTGAGTCATTCTCCCTCTCACATACCTCTGACCCTATAAAATTCAAAACCATACAACTGGGCACTAAAATGCAGATGACCAAATGCAGATGTTTCTGAATAATAGTAGTTGCTATAGTTAATTTTACTATTTGGATTACCTATAAAAATTATATTGGAGAACTGGGGTATTTTTGGTTAGGCTTTTGATCTGTTCATGCCAAATTCACATGCCTAGTTTTGACACTCTCCGCTTGCAATTCATTATATAGACGGAATTTGGCTGATCTGTATAAGCAGGAGGCAGGAGCCTGAATTCACAAATACTCCTATTTGTGAATTCAGGTTCCTGCCTCAGTCTAGGAAGCTATAGAAAGCATACCTCAAGTCTCTTCACATTTTGTATTTTTAACTTTTTAAATTTATTCATTTAATAGTGCAATAGCAAATGAACAAGAGAAAAGAGAAAAAGAACTAATTCAGTTCACATAAATTTAACTACTTATTGTACCATACCCATTCATTTCACTCAGTCAATCAATAGTTCTACAATGTTTTAAAGAAAACAAATGGTTTAATACCATCGTTCACTTTACTATTCCACTTAACTGGGAATCTGGTTCTGAGTGCTGTTATAGCTTCTGTGTCCATGCAGCAATTTAGTCATATTAACAATATGCCAAGAGTGGGCTCACCACTCATTTACTGTAGGAAATCTTTTCCCATTTGAAAATTATAATGGAAATCTTTGGGGAATTATTTTGCCAGTTTTGATTTTTTTGAAACTGTGTAGAGATTTTTAATTTTATTAATTTGATACCTTAAAATGAATTGATCACACACATGCATAAACTGAAAATAAAAATGTCCACCCAACATTTAATCCCATGAAGGGCGTTGTATGAATTGTTTTATTTTGTCATTTCTGCAAAGCACAGCAAAAACACCATCTCACTATAATTAAAGTAATCTAAGCATACAGCCAAAAACAATTAAAATCAATGAAATTTCTAGTTGAAAGGGAGTGGTATTGCACTGCAAGGCTCTTTACCTCAACTGCTGTCTCAGAGCTGAAAGTCTGTAATGTTCCCTGTCAGCAGCTGGACAGTTCTCTTCCCATAGACTCACTTTCATCTTTCTACACTTGCAACAAGCATTTTCCATCAGATGCATGGGGTTAGTTCTCTTCAAATTATTATAATGCATATACCAGAATCTATTTCACATGCATATTCATGGGCTGTGACTCAGGATTTAGAATATACACTTAGAAATATTTCTCATTCTGGATCCCCCCCCCCTTCAACCCTATTCCCCAATAAATTGCCGGACTTAGTCTTGCCTAAATATTACTGTACATTAATTCTGTTTGCTCACTTTCAGAATCTAGACCACTGCTTGGTTCACATAGAGTTCCTGTAGTTCCAGAGATGCTGTTTTATGCATTATAAGCCACTACTGCTCTTAAAATGGCATAAGGTTTTGGGGCTAAGGTTGGAGTAATCAACCCAGGCCTGTCTAGATAATTCATCTTCTCCAAGAATGCCTGAAGCAGCTTAGCCACCTACTGTTTGAGCACCTTGCTCAAAAAGGGATGTTGGCTACTGGACAGTAGCTACTTAGATCACTATGATCCAGGAACACTGTCTTCAGGAAGGGTCACATGACCACCTCTTTCAAAGTGATCAGAGCTACCACCTCCCAAAGAGAGGTAGGTATTACCTGACCTACTCAGTCAACCCAGACCAGCTTGATACCAGCTGTCTAGACATGGTGGGCTACACATTTCTAAGCAGCTTGTTCACTTCTTCAGGCCTCCATCTGAAAGCCATCCATACAACTAGGTCCATACTATACTCAAATGGCGTCCTGAGACTGAACTGAACCAAGTGTAGCATCTACATCATGAGGGAATGCAAGTGATTTTATCCACAAAATATGTATGTTTTCTAGGTCTACATCCTGGTTTACAACCTAAACAGCTCCACTGGACAGCATTGTGTAGACACAATGGTGGCAGAGGTGTGGATTCATTTCACCACTATCACCACTACAGAGTAGGAATAATAATGTGTTCTCAACTGTGTTTGGTTGCACTTGCATTCCAACTATCTTCCCAAAAGTTTCATCCACCCCAAGCTCCTCAGTAAACTAAGAGGCATCCCAGGCTCCATAGAAGGGAAGTGGGCACCCTGGATCAAGTGTGTCCACAGCCCGGCTCATATCCACATTCCACTTGTCAACCAGGGCTATGACAGGAGTACCAATCTAGATGTCATATAGTGTATTCGTTTTTTAAAGGGTTGTGGTGGTGTTTTTTTAATTTAGTAATAAAGTGTTAACACAAATATTAAAAACTAAAAAATAACTATAAAGTGATAAAAGGGGAAGAAAAATTCAATTTATATCATCAACATCAGGGAACCAAAATGATTTTCTTACACATTCTTGTTAAATCTACTTCCTGTAAAGCAGGTTGGTTGGCAAAATATCATTATCTGACGTATATTGAAGAACCAGGAACCATTAACTCAAAATTGGTGTATGATTTAGCTGTTTTTGTATGATTATCAACAGGGGTCATTTCGTAGAAAAAGAGCTAGGGGGACTCATTAGCATAACTCATTAGCATATGCCACACCCCCTGATATCACCGGAAGTGTGTCCTCCCCACAGCCGGCGGCGACCTCCAGCGGGCACCAGCAGGGAGCTCCAGGCCCCGCCCTCCCGCACCTCACCCGGGGGGATGGCGTCCCCCCGCGTCCCCCCCCAAATGACCCCTGATTATCAAGTTAGAAAGTTTACACATAATACATTGGTCCTAGACTTTCTCATACCAGAGGGCTACAGAGGGAGGTTTGAGTCCTTTCCAGTTAGATGCAGTTGTAAGGTGCATTGAGGCTAATAAAATGGAAATTGGTTCTCGTTAGGAGCATTCCAAGGACAATTACAATTACAAGTCCAAAAGCATAATTTGTGGTGTTCTGGGTATTTTTTCAGTGACAATTTTGCTTATAACCACTGCAACCTCTTGCCAGAAGGCCTGGATGTGGACACAATCCGACCAGCAATGCAAATAGTTGCCAGGGTTCACATAATGTTTCCAACATCGAGTGCTTAATTGAACATTTATCTGGTTCAGGCACACGGGGGTCCAATACCAGCTGGAAAGTCGTTTAAAACATTGTAGTCTTATATTGAAAACTTTAGAGGTGTTTGCCAGGGATCTCCATTGTAGTCTTATATTGAAGACTTTAGAGGTGTTTGCCATGGATCTCCAGATGTTCTCCCAGTGTGTCTCTATCAGGATAATGCCCAGATCATTTTGCCACTTCTTTTGATAACTCAGTAATTTAGGAGTAGAAGTGAGGGACATAAACTTGTAGATTTTGGAGAGGATGCCTTTGGAGATGCCATCATATTCCATGAGGATCTTCTCAAAATCTGTTGATGATGTTCAAAGATGTCCACTGGAATATAGGTGTTCAAAGTGGCTTCTCATTTGGAGATATTGAAACCATGGCATGAGGAAACCTGCCTTCTTTTCCAATTGTGCTTTATCAAGTAAATGATCATGTTGGAATATGTATATGGGTCAAGTAAGACCTGCCTGTAGCCATTTTCGAAAAGCAAGTTGTTCCCTTCCAGGGAAAAACCAATCTTGGTTGGTAAAACAAAAAACAAAAACCCACAACATAGTGTATTCATGAACAAAAAGTACCGTTTTCTCATGGGACAACTTTACGGAGAGAGTGATTAAAATGTAGAATTTGCTGCCAGAGGATGTAGTGATGGCTGCAGGAATAGACAGCTTTAAAACTGTGTTAGATTCATGGAGGAAAGGTATCAATGGCTACTAGCCATGGTGACTGAGGGGAACCTCCAGATTCAAAGGCACTAAGCCCCTGAATCCCAGAGCCAGGAGGCAACATCGGGGAAGGCCTCGGCCTCTATGCCCTATTGTTGACCATCCATAGGTACTGTGTGAGACAGGATGCTGGATTAGACGGACTATTAGATGGACTTATGTTCTTATGTGGTTACAATTGGCTATGAATTTATCATAAATATTTCCTGTAAAACTACATGATTCCCAGAAACTATCCCAAAGGCTCCTTGCATTTCCTCTACTCCTGCCACTAAACAACTCCTTCCCAGGAACCTCTGAATTCTTGAGCTCCTATGGTCCCATTCCCTGGCTCCTCCTGTAATAGCTGGACTCCTCAACTTTAAATGAGCATTTAGCTTGAAAATATTGTGTTTATCTTACATTTGAACCTGGATCTTCACTGGTTGATTATTTGATGCAGGGTTTTTTTTTCCATTTGGAGGTAAGCCTTAGTACTAATATACTCAAATCCCATTTTAAAAAACTAATGGATATCTAGTTAGTGGTGATTTTGGTTGCCAAAGGTACCTTTTATAAGCTTCTATAAATTGGAAAACAAAATCTGAAGGCTAATGCTTAAAGTTAGTTTGTGTATTCACAGATAATTGCCACGGACATCTCTGCACCTGTGATTATTCCCAAGATCATTTCCAGGTCAGATGCAGCTTCATTGTTTTCTGAGGAAAATGGAGCCTGAAAGTGTGAACAGTCTGTATCTTCTATATACTATTTATTTGGCTTGTATGATGCCCTTTGAATTCCAAATTTAGGTATCCCTCCTAATTAATGGTTACTTCAAACTATTTTCAAAAGCCACTGGATTTTGATTAACTAGCAGATGAAGATGGTCTCATTTTCCCGCTCTGGACACATAGTTTTCAGTTTCCTTAGCAGTTAATTGGATGAGTGAATAATAGCATGCACACACTAACAGGCAACTGAGAAAGGGTGTTGTTTAGCTGGCCACTGAGAGAACCTCAGTGATATTAAATTTGCAAATGTGATCCAAAAAGGACAGAAACTATATCTCTGTACTCTGCCTCATCCAGACCTACCATTTCCTGTGCAGCTGCAGCCATAAAAGCAACATACGCCAGCTTTCTTTGCAATGAATACTTCACCTTGCTCTTCCCCATACAGTTTCTTGATTAAGAAGGTACAATAGGGAGCAGAGAGGGTCACTTGTTGTTTATACCTTAAAAAAAGTAAGCCCATTCTGCCCTTCTCTATATCCAGTGCAACTGTCTACAGAAGACAGGGGTATTGCTTAAATGTAACTAGGGGTAAGTATTAGCAAATGCATCATCATTAATTTCACAATGGATGCACACCTTTTTAGTCATATTTATATATTTAAAAGAACAGGAATATTGAAAATGGAAATTGCAGAGACCAGAAATAAGTTCATTAATTTAATCCAATCAGGGTAATTCTGGAAATCAACATTGTCACATTGGCAAAGTAACCGGCGTAATTCTTTAGCACAAAACCTAGTGGGTACTACAAATCCCAGAATTTAGCACATTTCTAACCTTGGATGAGAAGAAAAAGTGGAAAATGTAGAGATAATGTTTGTCCCAATGGCTTGGATATCAAAAACTGTCATCCCAAATCTCCCAGCATTATGAGACAGGATTTCCATTCTATACACAATTCCATGTTGTTTCATTCTTGTATAAGCAACCAGTGAGCATGTACTATAGAGAGCTAAGATACTACAGATTACAGCTACCGAGTGGAGGCCGTTTTGAATGCTTCACAAATAAGCCATCATATAATATTGTTTGTTTGAGTAACTCTGTTCTTCTGCTCGGAGAGCATCAAGGTGGCTTACTGTTTTTTCTTTTAAAAAATTAAAATACTGTCAGGTTTAAAAAATTACAAATTAAATCAATTTTTGAGCAGCAATTACCCAAAAACATGAATCAGCATACTAAAAATACTAAACTACTAAAAATTCTCCTTAAACATCAACATAAAAATCATTCCATGATAATTTAGCACAGAAGTCTCTTATTGGTAAATTGAAGATCCTCAAAAGCTCCTTTACAAAAAATCTCAGTTAAACATCAGGCAGAGCAATCCTGTGCCGTGCCTGTGCCCCCGAGGCTGGCAGCTGCATAACTGCAGCAGTGCTAGCCTCTTGCCTATGGGCATAAGTTATGCAGTGGCCAGCAGACAAAGTTGGTGGGTTGGTTTCACAGTGTTTTCAGATCATAACAGGGATAGTGTCTATAGCAACCATGCCACTGCAGTCAGTGGAGGCGTTGTGTGGAGACGGTGGCACTATGATAGACAGAGCCACCAGAACCAAATCAGGAGCCATGTGGCAAGGGAGTGTCCAGCATCCATCTCGGGCAGGGGGTGGAGAGAGGTGGGCCATAGGAGTTTTGCTCATTGTCAGGAGCACCCCCACCCCCTTAAAGGGACCAGCTGCTGTCAGCAGATTCAGACACCTGGCTGGGCTTGAGTGCAGGAGGTGCTGTTGTGGCACCCAGCCTCAAGTGAGGGGAATGGAGGAGCAGGTTTGGGATCATTGCCCTTCCTTACCTGTCAAAGTGTGGTTGGAGTCAAGACTTCAAAGGTGGGGTACCTGTTAGGGTTCTGAAATGGGAGAGGTCAGCCACAGGGTATGGACTTTCCACTCCTCCTTGGGTGTTAATGCTACCTGCTTGCCCTGTAGTGCTAAGTGCCCTCTCTGTGCTCTTCCCACCACCAAAGTGCCTCACTGCTTGCTCTAAGTCCACATGGCACGGTGCCTTATGCCCTTAGAAGTAAACTCTTGTATATCCTTAGACTAGAGAACAAAGGGTAGCATGCCAGGAACAATGTGTGGTAAAGCATAAGGTAACTGCATTAGTTTGAGGAAGGAGAATGGTCTGCACATTGTGAGATGAACATCTCCTGGGTCTGGAATGTGCTAGGTTAGTATAAACAACAATTGACCAGGAAGAGTTAAAATGACTTCAAAAGACACCAAGTTTATGGTCAGTGTGCTTAAAGCAGTTCAGGAAACCTCTAAAAGGGGTTAAAGGTATGCTTAGCATTTTGGAAGCATTTTGACATTTCAGACATTTTACTTGCTTTTGTGTCAACACTACCTCTAGGCAAAGTGTTGACGCAAAAGTAAATGTCTATTATGGCTTAAATGCTCTGAGAAAGCTAGCACACAGGATTTGCAGCCATTCAATTGGCTAAAAAACAGGATCCTTTCATTCGCTTGCCCATTTGTTGATTTTGAATAATATCCTTACACTTAATCTGGGCACATTTGAACTTTACAAGCAAGAGACACAGACCGCTTTTGCAATTATTTAGATAGAGTTGAGTTCTGTCGGCTACCAACAGATATGTTCAAACCGACAATCTGTATACCATTCAGCATACATATGGCAGGAATTTAAGAACAAGACTAAGTGGCAAAGTCACTCAACATATCAAAAAAAGGGAACAAGGGTGGAGTACCACCATGTGGTAATCCACCACCTTTGGTTATACATATGAACATTTGGTAATCTGGTTGTTGGATTGCAGCAGTTCGCTCCTCCGGTTGGTTTTTCTGCGACAGGCTTCAGCAAAGTTCGTCGGCTCAGGGTAGGAGTGAGGGAGGAAGCTTGATCCCCACTCTCCTTTTCTTTTCTTTTCTTTTCTTTTCTTTTAAACACGGCAGCTTTCCTAGACCTCTGAGGAGCCTTAGTGTCTATTAAAATTGGGATTCTGGCTCGCCTCAAAGGAAGGCTCTGGTGGGGGCTGGGTGGGTGCACACCAAGCAGACCCCCGTGCCTGGGAACCTTTGATTTAATTAGCTGGTGGGGCCCCCCAAGGCCCCCTCCCCAAAAAAACCCTAGCTACGAGGCTGGATTGAATCTAGAGCAAGGTCACAGATCTTCCCTGCTTGTCACTCATCCCAGCAATCTTTTCTAATTTAAGTGTCACAGAACCCAAATGGAGTTGCCACAGGAGGTGGCAGCGGCTACAAGCATGGACGGCTTCAAGAGGGAATTAGATAAATATATGGAACATAGGTCCACCAGTGGCTATTAGCTACAAGGTATAGATAGGAACTCTTAGTCTGGGGCAAGTGATGCACTGTATTCTTGGTGCTGGGGGAGGCAACAGTGGGAGGGCTTCTAGTGTCCTGGCCCCACTGATGGACCTCCTGATGGCACCTAGTGCTTTTGGCCACTGTGTGACCCAGAGTGTTGGACTGGATGGGCCATTGGCCTGATCCAACATTGGCTTCTCTTATGTTCTTATGTTCTATGAGTAATAGCCACATGGGTTGGTGGGTTGCAGAGGGGGAAGTGGGCAAAATTACTTCCTTCTTTTTTGTCTGGAAGGGCAATTTAATCCCCTTCCTCACAGCAGCCTCTTGATCTGCATGGATATAGGTCTCACATCCCTGGAAATAACCTTTCCTAGCATCAGAAAGGACTGCTGGAATCATGAGAAAGTGGAGAAGATCTGCCACCATTCACAACTTTGGCTGACAGATTGCGGGATCCAACCTATTAGTATAAACACAAGTGGAGACCCGCAAGAAACTTGCGGAATGGTTATCCTGTTCCTCACACCTTTGCTTCCTCCTGTCTCCCTCTACCTCTCTCACA
>NW_015164666.1:1151124-1168274 GCF_001447785.1 Gekko japonicus | reverse complement strand
GGAGGCCTGGAAAAGGGCCCTTCCCCCACACCCTTTGACTCACAGAGCCGGTTAGAAGCCTCTTCCCCCCCCCCGAACGTTCTAACCTCTCTCTCACCTTTGGTGTCTGAAGCAGAGCCCAAAGGGTTTTAGGGGGAATTCAGTCATCCCTGGAGCGATTTTCTCACTTTTTCGATTTTTGTGCACATAATGGAAGCATGCTGGGTATGTAGGAGAAGATTCTGAGGCCCACGGAGCTTCCTTTCCCTCAGTCTAAGTATCCGCACGGCGCCCTCTGTTGGCTATTAGAATATATGATAAAGCAATTCTCTTCATGCTGTGGCATGCCCTGTTTCTACCTACCTCGACCTACATTTGCAGCCTCCCCCCAGTGCTAGATCAAATGCTGTTCTGGATGGTCCCCTAATGTTTAGGAGTTATTTTAGAGGGGCAAGGGGGGATGAAGAGACATCCTGTAGACAGAATTTTGTTTTGGTATTTATGATCCAATCCAGGGACTGGAAGCTCATGCTGCAAGTTTAAAACTGCCATTGTAAGTATGGGTATGCATTTTGTTTTAGATTCTCTTAAGGGATGGTCTTGACTGTTTTCGTTACTTGGTTCATGTTAATGTCCATGTTTATTTGAAATGAGCTTTTCAAAAATGTTACCTTAAAATTTGCAATATTTCAATCTTTTAATTATAATTTTAATAATTATTTTCTGAATTATATCCTGAGATTTGAATTACTTGTTAATTTGAATTCATTATTTCCATGCTGAGTGCCAACAACAATGGGAACTGACAAATACAGATACACAAAAATCAAATAACTAATGGAAGTCTTGCATTTAAGTACAGCCATTTGACATCATTGGGAAGTCCTCCAATGACCCATTCAATTTTTTAAGATACCCCATTGTGAATATTTGCAGTTTGTACAGTAAAAAAGCATAAAACTAAAAATGACATTGCCATAAAATGCATAGGAGATTTTACTATATTATAAGATTATAAGATTGCACTATATTATAAGATTACACTATATTACGATTTTTTGTTAAACGTGCAACATGTTCAGTTCTCTGCACGACATAAGAAGTGTTGGATTTCTTCTTACACACACACCCAAGAGAAACTTGCCTTTCTATCAACACCCATTTATTTTTATATTATGGGGATCTGAATAGGATAACTGTGAAGACCATTAATGCAGTGTGAAAGATAATGCCTGGCTTTTCCTGAGGCAAGATCAGCTTGACCTTTTAACTGAAGAGCACATCACTTTAGTCTATTCAAGGCCAGTATTAATCCTTGTTTTGTTAGCATAGTGTTGGGAAACCATCACTCTGACTGGACCTTGTATTTTAGGAGTTCCCTTCTGTCATGACTGTAAACAAAGAGTATTGGATCCAAACCACAGAAGAATTTGCCAACAGAAAGTTGTAAGTGGTAAATTGTTTTCCTTAAGTCCTTTCTTTAAACATTCAGTCATAGTTATCATCTCACAAGAAAAAATACATTTTAAATGATGAAAAGTTAAAAGGGTTTATTTAATTGTAAACCAGTACTAAATGGTGCTGTTGAGTTTTTGGATTTATTTATTGGATATTGTAATTATTCAGAATGAGAGAAGTGGCATTTTGTTATTTTGGTAATTGCACTATGACCGCCTGTCAACTTCCCTCCAGAGGAGGCAAGATTTTCCCTGTTTCTCTTTTTTTCTTTCCCTTTACTGACTAAGCTGCCCTAGTAATGCATTTTCTTCTTTCCTGAAGAGCTCTGGCTGTCCCACTCTGTCACAGTATTATACTTTACTGTTAGCTCAGCCCAGGAACCTGAGGGAAAGCTCGGATCGCCCTTTAACTTAAGCAACTTAAATGGCACTCAAGGCATTTTGAAATTCAAAAATAACTAAATATTTTATTCAACATAGAGAGGAAAGGTCAGGGGTTGAAATTTCTAAGGTAAAACCAGAATATGCACAGACTTTAGTTCTTATGTTTCAGACTATTGAGAATTTCTTAAGCTTTTCCCAGTGACTTAAATCTTTATGTTGAGAGGTTTTTGTTGCAGTGTTTTCCCCAAACACTTCAGTACACTGTCTTTGAGTATTCCCTAACTCAGGTGTGTCAAACATAAGGCCCAGAGGCTGGAAGCCCATCCAGTGCTGTTATGCGGCCTGCAAGCAACTGGTACAAGGGAGGGAACAGGAGGTTGCTTGGGAGTGGGTGGGTGGAGCCAATCCAATTGTGGCTTCAGCATGGTGGAACAACATTGTCTGCAGCAGTCCAGCAGAATCCCTTCACTTCAGGGACTGGTAAGTTGGGAGCCACTGCAGCTGCATTCATACCTCTCCACTCGGCCTGCAGCTCTAGGAATGCTGTCCCGGATGGCCACAAGGATCAGCATTCGCATGTGGGGAGGGGGTGCAGACAATCCTCTGTTGGAGCATGGGAGTGTCTGCCCAGCACTGCACTTCTGGCTCTCCAGTCCATCCATGTGGGTTTTTCTCTGCACACACACACATCCAGCCCATAGGCCTTGCAGTGAGGACACACCAACTTGGAGCTTACCAGCTGCTGTCCTTTGTGCACTTTCTATCTCTGGTACCTGGCATTATGTTTTATGGTACGCATGCAGGGCCGGCTCACCCACTAGGCAAACTAGGCATTCGCCTAGAGCGCCAGGCCCTGGATGGGGTGCTGAAATGTGCCTCCCCCCCTGCTGGTTCTGGGCACGCAGTTGGTTGGCCTTCTCCCTGCCCAGGCGCCCCTCGAGCTCCTGCAGCTCAGCCTCGTAGCACTCCAGGCTGTGTTCGCAGCTCCAGTTCAGCACCAGCATGCAGCTCTCCTCCTCCTCCAGCGCCCGGCGGCTCAGACACCTTGGGCGGGCGAGTGGTGGCAGCGGTGGCAGGGCGGGCAGCTTGGTGGGGCACCATCGCCGCTCCTCCTGCAGGCACCCGCACTCAGCTCGCAGGTGCTCCAGCAGTTGTGTGCCCAACCAGATCCCTCTGATCGCCATTGGACTAGCGTGTGCCCCCCCCCAGGGGATCCTGGCTCACAGTGGAAAGGGATCCCGATGACTTGAGCAGTGCTTCTTGCTTTCAGGGACTGGGTGTGGACGCAGGAGTCCCCTCCTTTTTTTTATCCCATCGTTCGGGAATGGGGCTGGAGGGGGGAGAAAAGCCCAAGAATTTCCTTGGCGAGTCGAGGGGGAGAGCTATTCCCACAGGCTGGTAGGAGGAGGATGCTGATTATTTTTTAACTAGATTCTTTGGGACGCAGAGAGCGAGGGAATCTCAAAAACCTATGAAATGTTTGCTGCTGGACACGCGCCCCTCCCCAGCCCAAACCCGACAGAAAGCAGCCGGGGGGGCTAGTCCGAGGGGAGCATGCAGGCTTGGCCCGGGACTCCCCTCCCCACCTCCCACTTGGAGGTTGGCAACCCTGTAATTGGGCGCACGCAGGGGGTGCCAGAAGGTAGCCCCACCTAGGGCGCAAAAACTTCCTTGCCAACTTCCCCCCATTTCTTCTGCATGTGTTGAACTGCTCTCAACTAAGGCTGAATTCCAAAACTGTCAGTGCTTGACTCTTTTCAGCTAGGGCTGAAACCAGACTCTCAGTACTCAACTCAGTCAAGGCAGAAATTTTTTTATTTTTTTTGGCCAAAAAAAAATTATTTTAAAGAAATAAACATAAAAGAGGGGAAATTATTCTTACAATTCCTTCTTTAACAAACTCATGCCTAATTTATCATTCATTTATATATTTCACCTTATATCATTATGTATATCACTTGCAAATATATCAAAATTGTACTTTGTATATTCTATATGATTTACTTATTGTAGTCTTCCAACCACTTATAAAATCATGACCATGTATTTTTCAAATGTGGTTTCTGGTTGTCCTTTCAAAATTAGAGTTAATTTGTCCATTTCCACCGTTTCCAAAAAAATTCTTACAATTTCTTCTCTCAAAGGTGTTTCTGTTCTTTTCCAATATTTAGCATAAATTATTCTAGCAGTTGTAGTCAAATGTAGTATAAGA
Organism: Gekko japonicus; assembly: GCF_001447785.1. NCBI lineage: Eukaryota > Metazoa > Chordata > Lepidosauria > Squamata > Gekkonidae > Gekko > Gekko japonicus. The sequence goes on along the minus strand of NW_015164666.1, from coordinate 1,164,242 downwards.
GTATTTTTTTTACAGTTTCAACAAAAATATTTCTGGAGCAAAGGATACAGAACATTTTTTTTAAAATTGTAAAATTTCATGAATCCAAGCCCAGTATTTTGTTTTGCTTTATCACATAAGCACCACATATTGTAAAAAGATCCAACTTTGACACTTCCAACATACATTTGAGCAGTTAGGGTAAAACTTAGCCAATTTATCTGGCATAATATACCATCTATAAAACCTCTTATAAATATTTTCCTTATATGAAATTGCTTTTGTAATTTTTACATTTTTTCCCCACACCTGTGACCATTGGTCTAGCTATGACCTAGGTTTTGTGCCCACTTTATCATAACATTTTTAACAACTTCATCTTGGGTCTTATTTTCTAAAAGCAATACATAAATTTTCTTAATGAGTTTCTCATCAGCATACAACAATATCTTATCTATTTCTAATATTTTACCATAAAAGCCTATCGGCTTATCTTTGCTATACTTGATTCAATTTGAGCCACCATGTTAAAGTTTCTATTGGTTTCAGTTCATTTCTGCTATCTAACAAGTCTTCATATTTTAGGATTGTTTCTTCCTGAAGTAAATTAGGATTTGTAAAGGCTTCTAATGGAGCAACCCATTTTGGAATCTTGGTGTCAAAGTTGTTTTTAGATTCTCCCCATACCTTCAGTAAAGCGGATCTAATAAAATGTTGTTTAAAGTATTTGTATCTGCCCTCCCATACCATATGAAGGCATGCCAACCTAACAAAAGATCACGACCTTCTAATTTCAAAAGTCTAGTATTTTCTAAAGTAACCCAGTCTTTTAACCATGTCAAGGCTGCTACTCTATAATAAAGCAGCCAATCTGATAATGCAAACCCAGCTCTCTTTTTGGCATCTTGTAATGCTTTAAGCTTTATTCTTGGTTTCTTACCTTGCCAAATAAATTGTATCATCATTCTATCAAGTTCTTTAAAATATTTTTTGGTTTTGAAGAATAGGTATTGTCTGAAATAGAAAAATCAATCTTGGTAATATATTCATTTTGATAGTGGCAATTCTTCTCATTAGAGATATTTGAAGGTTTTTCCATTTTTCCAAGTCTTTCTTAATTTCTTTCATCAATTTCATATAATTGTTTTCCACCAAAGAACTACATATGTTTGTTATGTTTATTCCTAAATATTTGATCTTCTTTTGAATTTCTAAACTTGCTAATTCTTGCAGCTGGTGAGCTTGAGGTTTAGTCATGTTTTTAATAAGCATTTTTATTTTTTTACAATTAATTTTAAGTCCTGCCACTTCTCCATAGTCTTGCAGAGAACTTGTTGTTGTTGTTGTTCAGTCGCACAGTCGAGTCCGACTCTTTGCGACCCCATGGACCAGCTCCCGCCAGGCCCTCCTGTCTTCCGCTGTCCTCTGAAGTTGGCTCAATTTCATGTTCGTTGCGTCGATGACACTGTCCAACCATCTCATCCTTTGCCGTCCCCGTCTTCTTTGACCTTCAATCTTTCCCAGCATCAGGGTCTTCTCCAGTGAGTGCTCCCTTCTCATTTGGTGGCCAAAGTATTTGAGCTTCAGTTTCATTATCTGGCCTTCCAGGGAACAGTCAGGGTTGATTTCTTTGAGGATTGACTGATTTGATCTCCTTGCAGTCCAAGGAACTCTCAAGAGTCTTCTCCAGCACCATAGTTCAAAAGAATCTATTCTTCGGCGCTCGGCCTTCCTTATAGTCCAACTCTCGCAGCCATACATGACTACTGGGAATACCATTGCTTGGACCATGCAGACTTTTGTTGGCAGGGTGATGTCTCTACTTTTTATCATGCTGTTTAGGTTCACCATCGCTTTCCTCCCAAGGAGCAGGCGTCTTTTAATTTCATGGCTGCAGTCACAGTCTGCGGTGATCTGGGATCCCAGGAACGTGAAGTCTGTCACTACTTCCACAGCTTCCCCTTCTATTTGCCAAGGAGTGATGGGGCCGGATGCCATGATCTTAGTTTTTTTGATGTTGAGCTTCAAGCCCACTTTTGCGCTCTCCTCTTTTACCCTGAGCAAGAGGCTCTTTAGGTCCTCTTCACTTTCTGCCATTAGAGTGGTATCGTCTGCATATCTGAGGTTGTTGATCTTTTCCCCAGCAATCTTAATTCCCGCTTGTGATTCATCCAGGCCAGCATTTCGCATGATGTACTCTGCATATATATTAAATAAGCAAGGTGACAATATACATCCTTGTCGTACTCCTTTTCCTATGCTAAACCAATCAGTTGTTCCATATCCGGTTCTAACTGTTGCTTCTTGGCCCTTATACAGGTTTCTCAAGAGACATGTGAGGTGGTCTGGTACTCCCATCTCTTTAAGGACCTGCAGAGAACTTATCAATTGTTTAATAGAGCTCACTGGATTCTCTAAAATAAATACTAAATCATCTGCAAATGCTTGAAGCTTATATTCTTCTCCTTTTAGTCTGAGATCTTTAATTTGCACGTCTGCTCTAATTACATCATTTAAAACTTCAAGAACAAAAATAAACAATAGAGGTAAAAGGGGACATCCTTGTCTAGTTCCTTTATGTATCTCAATATTTCATGTTAACCTCCATTGATAAGAACCTTAGCTTGTTGGTTAGTATAAATTGCTTTGATCATTGTATAAAATTCAGTACCAGCTTGAGAATTTAAAGTAGTTCAAACATAAAATTCCAATTGACATTATCAAAAGCTTTTTCTGCATCTGAAAAAAATTAAAGCCATTTGTTTTTCTGGGTGGGCTTCATAATATTCTAGAGCATTCAATATCATTCTCACATTGTTTCTAAGTTGTATTTTGGGAAGAAAGCCTGCTTGATCTCTATGAAAGAACTCTTTTCATTCTTGTAGCTAAAATAGAAGCAAAAATTTTATAATCCACATTTAAAAAGGAGATTGGTCTATAATTTTTAATTTCTTTTTCATCTGAGTTTTACTTATGTATAAATGTTATCGAAGCTTCATTCCAAGATTCTGGAGTTTCCCCTTCAGTTATTATATTTTGTATAACAGATTTTAATGGCCATATCAGTTGATCTTCAAATACATGGTAAAATTTGCATGAAATCCATCCGGACCTGGAGTTTTTGCCCTTTTTTGTTTTTCAATGCTTCTGCAAAATATATTGAGTCATTTATTTATTTATTTATTTATTTATTTATTTATTTCAGTTTGTATCCCGCTCACCCCCTTAGGGCTCTGAGCAGCTTACATGTTTCAATTAACACAAATCCTAACCTAGGGGCACATACATATAGGGAAAGTGACAAGCCTACCAGGCACCCCTTTTTGTAGCGGATCTTCGTTGTTGTCTTTCTTGCGGGAGATAGTCCGGCGGCATCCTTTCTGGCGCTGGTCTTTGAAGTTACGCCTTCTGTTCCCACCTTCCGGCTGTTGCGATTCCTTCGCCAGGCCTGGGCCACTCACACTTCCGCACATGCTCGCTGCGGCCTCTGTCCAGACTAGGCTCCGGCCTGCTGCGATGCTCTGCCTCCACGCTTGTTGGTCCGGCCTCCTTCGCTCACTTTTTGCCTCGCTAGCCCCCGCCATACTTCTTCACCGCCACAACTCATCGCTCACCACTGTTGCCGCTACACAAGGGATGGGTGCCCCCCCCCTCTAATAGCAGGTACCCATTTGTCTATTCACCCTTTAATGGGCTTTCGAGCCGCTGGGTGGGCGGGAGCTGGGACATAGGGCCAAGAGCTCACCCCGGCCATGGTGGGGCTTGAACACCTGGAGCTGTTCGTCCAGATGTTAATGCAGGCTTCACTTACTGCCTGCGTCACCGCTCCCTAGTTAATATTTTAAAATTTAATATTTTTCTTTGATCTTCTGCCAGTGTTTTGATTTTATGGGTTTCAAAATATATTTTAATTTGTTCCTGTGTTGCTTCTCTTTATAAGTGTTCATAGTATGATTCAACATTTTTTTTCAAATCTTCCAAATTATTTATTTCTTCTCCTGTATCATTTTTAAGTGTTTTATGTACTTTCCCCCTTTTCTTTATGTAGTTTATAAGATAGCCATCTAGTTGGTTTATTGGCATTTTCTTTCTTTCTTTTTTGAATTAATATTTATTGAAACATTTGAACAAATACAAATACCAACATCAACAATGTAAACAACATTGGCATTTTCAAAGTAGTTTTGTTTAGCATACATCATTTGTTGTTGTTGTTTTGCTTGTAGTTGAGTCTGTGATTCCTGAGTCTTGTTTATCTCTCATTTGTCTCCTTGTGCATATCTGAGATGTTGTGGTCTTTGGGGCTTTTTTTGATGCTGCTATTTTCTTGATTGTAGTTGAAGCTGTTGAGGTTGTTCCTGAGGCGCCTTGGGAATCCTGGTCTTTTTAATCTGTACTTTCTGAGTTTTCTTCTTCAGTTTGAAGGTCTGCTCCATATATCTTGAGAAAATTCTCTGCCTTGAAAGTTGAGTTGACTAAACCCTTTGCCTTTATAGTAAAGAATAAGCCTTCTGGAAGTAACCATCTATATGAAATCTCATTTCTTCTCAACTTTGCTGTAAGATCCATATATTCTTTCCTTTTTTATCTGACTCTCCAAGGAATTTCTTTTAAAATCTTTATTTCTGTGTTTTCTATATATAGAGGCATTTTATTCGATGTTTTGAGAATTTCAACTCTTATAATTCTCTTGTGGAAGTTCACATGTACTTCTCTGGGAAGCTTGTTTGGAGTCCATTGCCTGTACTTTATAGTCTGTTTCTTCTGCCTTATCTTCCAGTTTAGAAGTTGTTTTCTTCAATTCAGCAATGTTCTGGTTATTCTCTTGAGAATAATAATAAGTCAAGGCAGAAATATGACTGAACCTCCCCTCAGCATGCAACTCTCTCAAGACTTTCTCTGCTCAGCTGATGCTAACTAATCAAATTGCTTGGAACAGCCTGTCACTCAAGACTCTCTGGCTTCTGTGAAGAATTAACCCTTCACAGCCCTTTACTTGTTTGTACAGCACGTCTAAGTTTCTTAAATGTATAGTCCATCACACTGCCATTAAAGGTGGGGTTGTATATGTTTGTCTAGATAGCCTAGAAATTAACACATTACATCATTTCATAAGGCATCATTATGGATTGGATCCAATTACTTCTTAAAGTAATCTTAAAGTGAATGAGATGCTTTGATCAACGAAAAGTCCTATAACTGAAATCTTTGAAATTTCCTAAATTCAGTTATCTCAGAAATTTTCTTATGCTTTTCTAAAACTACAAATCAAAGGAAGTAACAATGTTTTCTGGAAGGCTAGTAGGAATTCAAGGGAAAGATGTGCTTGTTGACAGAAAGCTCCATATAAGGTTCACCTTGTTTTAAGGGAGCACCCCAAGGCAATTCATAGTTCTGCATACACATCTTGTATTCCCATCTGAGCCATTCCCATCAGTTTAAACAAGCTACAAATTGACCAAACAAAAGTGGACAGTTGAATATGGGTAATGGATGCACACATAGATCTTCCTTTCTCTGTAACAACCTGTTGTTGTCAGCAGGGAGAAGAAAATTCTGTTTATCTTTATCAGGATCTTTCCATGCTCAGGAACTACACCCACACAGGCAAGGATTTCTCTCTCTCTCTCTCTCTCTCTCTCTCTCTCTCTCTCTCTCTCTCTCTCTCTCTCGTCCCATCTTTGATAAAAGACTGTGATAGCCTGTTAGGAATGAGTATAGTGTGTGTGTATTTGTGACCAGTGTTCCCTCCAAGCTGAGTTAGTGTGAGCCAGCTCAGTTTTTTAGCCTCCAGCTCACACATTTTTTGTCTTAGCTCAGGAAGGATGGCTCCAGAGCAAACTAATTTATGCAGTAGCCAAATTGCTCACTCAAAACTTTAATGCCAGTAGCTCACAAAGTAGAAGTTTTGCTCACAAGACTCCACAGCTTAGAGGGAGCATTGTTTGTGACTATATCAGTTCCTAACAGACTATCACCCTTTAGTGTAAAGGCAAGAAATAATCAAAGGTGGTGCAGAAGACTGATTTTTACCCTCTACCTCCAAATGCATGAAATGGCTTCCATATAATAAAAATATTAAGCCATAAACATTGAAGTTACAAACTGAGCCACAACAAAAGCCTAGTGACATTTGAAAAGTCTAGCATCAATAACCAACCAATAGACTTGTGTGTGGGAGTTTTTTTCATGTTGTTGTTGTTGTTGTTGTTAATTTCAAAAGGGTCTGCTTCATTTTTGGTTCTTTTTATTTGGCTGCTTTCATTAATGTTTCTTCCTTATTGTTGTTTTGTTTTCATAATTGTATTTTTTTAGTACCTCCCTTTGGCTTCAGTGGAAGACACACACCCCTTTCTCAGATCTGTACTTTCATGGTTTTCCATACAAACGGAACAAACTCAGAGGGATTGTTGTACTCTCCTGAGACATTCACATTTAGGATTGCCAATCTCGGGTGGGCGCCGGAGATCTCCCAGTATTACAACTGATCTCTAGACAACAAAGATCAGTTTTCCTTGAGAAAATGGTTGCTCTGGAGGTCCCTCCCCACCCCAAACCCCATCCTCTCCAGGATCCACCTCTAAATCTCCAGGAATTTCCCAACCCAGAGCTGGCAACTCTACATATATTGCCAAATTTCAGACAGGTAGAATATATACATGCCCTTGTGAGTTAACAAAAGGCACCCATGTATAAGATTATGGAAGAATTGATAAGAAAAATTCCAAACAATAACAGAGACAGCATGGCAGCTACTTAGCTTGAAGAACATTAGCACAAGGTAGAGGCAGACTGGTGGCACAAGGAGGGGTAAGGAATCTGGGCAGGCAGCAAGAAAAACTTGAGGTAGATTTTATTGGATAGAAGGTTTTGAGAGCAGAATAGGGCAGAGATAAAAAAGCGGAAAATGGTGAGCATCTTAAGCCGTCCCGTGTTTTGGGAACTAGGGGGTCTTCAGGAATGGCCTGCGGGCTATTAAGGCCCTGGGTGGTGAATGAGAATCCCCTCTGGGAGCCTCTTGGGTAAGCTCCTCTCTGCAGGCTGTAAGGTTTCAGGGGTAGGCGCTCCCGGGAGGCTACCTGTGGCTGGGCTGCTGGTCGCGAGCCAGATTAATGGCCCAAGACCGGGGTTGGTGGCTCGCCCACATATCAGACAAGGAGGCTGGTCAGCCTGACACCTGCCTTGTCTATTCTGCTACCTAGGAATGTGCTCCCTTGCCGGTTGCTGTTAATAAATTGTATATAGTTAATAAAGTGGCCCTTGTTTTGATACAAACTGTTATCCGTCTCGTTATTCCGGCTGTGGGGGCAATCTGTCTCTCCCCACTTCTCCTTCAGAAACACTAACTCTGGCTGGGAAAATGCTGCCTGCCTTGTAAAAATGAAACCAACTGAGGTAGAGACTACAATAACAAAAGAAACCAGAACAAAAAAGAATAAAAATCTTGAGGGTTTTTTCCCCATTATGGGCTGTTTAGATGGGGATTTGTTTAGTTTTCAATTACCATTTTAGTAATAATATTGATTAATAATGAAAGAAACACATAAGTCTGTCAACCTCAGTTCAGCTCTGTTCATATAATCTTTTGAGATATATTTTTAAAATCTCGTATAGTTTTTTTAATTTTTATTTTTATATGCATCATAAATTATTATTACATTACAATACAATCCCAATTCTTTTATGATAAATTCCCCCCCTTTTATATCCCACCCCCACCAGGTGACCATCACATAACTACAAATTAATTTTTAACCATGAGCACATTTTTTTTCATTTTTTCAAGTATAACAGTATTGGCTTCTCCCTTATTTACCCATTGAAAGTATGTAGACCATTTCTTTTTTATCTCCTTCATCTTTCCATCCCATGCCTTATCTTGTTTAATACATTCCAATATATCTGATTGGATATATTTGTATAGATAGTCGTTCCATCTATCTAAAGTCCACTTCAGACTCTCCTTCCAACCATATGCAATCACAGCATGCGCTGCTAGTAACATTGCTTTAAAAATATCCTGATTTCGTCTCTCAATATTATAGTTTCCTAATATAATCTTTTGAGATATAGACATTTTATAGTAATGTTACTGAGGTATACAAGAATATCCAGTACTGCATCATCAGTCAGGGAGATGATTCCAGAGTCCAAGAGCAAGTGTGGGGGAAGCCATGCTTCATCCAACAGCTGTTCTAATTTCTCCCCTTGTGGGACCAGAAGATCCGAATGGGTGAAGAAACTCACATAGAGAGAGAGATGATATATGAGATGTGCTACTCCCAGGCCAGGAAGGGCTTCAAAGATTAAAATCAACAGCCTGAATTGGGTTCAGAAGCTAACCAACAGCTGTTAGAATACTGGCTGAATATCCCTCCAGCTCCTTAAACCTGCCTCCTTACTCACTTGTGACAGTGACATTCTACACCAGTTGAAATTTAATCTGAATCATCTTCAAGAGCAGCCCCATGTTACAATAACCGATCCAAAATATTACAAAGGCAAGGATATGAAACATATATGCTTACTACTATGAAGCAAGAGGCTAGAAAATAGATAAGTAGATAAGATGGCTTCAGAAAGGCTAATATCTTGGAAATGTATTATAGTTGCCTTACGATGATTGTCCTGCCTCTGTCTTGGGCTGACATCTGAAAATATCAGATATGTTTTCATTCTAAGCTTAGCTTGTTGAAATAAACTCTAAAAGCAACTGTTGAATTCAGTCAGAATCACAATCTATTATGGAACATGTGTGGTCACTTTACTGTTGCCTGATTAAGCATAGTTATGAGTGTATTCACCATCTTTTCATACAGGCTGGTTTCATCTTATGTAATTAACTGGTGAGAATGCAATAACTATATTTATCCAGACATTCAAATAACAAAGCAATACACCTTCCTAAATTCTCATTCAAAAATCTCATTTATTTTTGTGGATATTTGTCATGCATATTGTTTAAATTCTAGAAACTCAGGATTACTTGTATATTTTGCCCGACATCTTCATAAGTGATGCTAAGACCTCCTTTTAGTATAGTAGTGCATGTACAAATCAGCAAAACAGAGATGCTTAATTGAATGTGCATATTAACCAGTGGAGGGTTGAAGACGGGCAATTTTTTTTCAGAAGACTGATAGAAATATTATTATTTATCATTGTTATTGACTCCATTTATATACCTGCTTTTTTCCATCATGGACCCAGATGCTGGGCTCCCACTCACAGTCTCCTGTCCAAGCACTGCTGAGGCCCATACCTGCTTAGCTTCAGCAACGATGCTGCATAACAGGCCTTCCAAACGTAACCTTATTGTGACAGATTAATGCTGCCCTTGTAAACTATCTTTTGGGGTGTGGGGGAATTTGCAGGATTTTTTTAATGTTTCAGAAAAATCTGTTTGAGCAAAGTCAACTGGGAGATGACAAAATAATGTGTGTGCACACCAGGGATAAGGATGCCTTGCTCAGATCACTTTCAACTGTCTTCTAAACTATCCTCTGTCTCCAGCCTAGATTTCGTATGTAAATTATACATATGGGAAATACATCTTGCTAAAATGACCATAGGCTTGCAGGATGACCTAGTGCTTTATTTTTAAAGTCCGCTTATGTCAATGCTCTCTGTCCTGTGACCATGTTAGCCACCATTATTCCAGGGTGAGGTCAGTCTTTTTCTTTGCTCAGGCTGCCTGCCAGTTTCTCAACACCTGCCTTGAAAGTGACAGCTCTATGGGTGTCCTCATAAATTACAAATCATGTGCCCCGTCCCAACGCCTTGGGACAGGCACAAAGTTAGAAACTGTCCTGTAACTTTAGAACTGTGGCTTCTGGATGGGACAGCTGAGAAGAAAACAGAGAGACAAATCAGCAGGGGGCCAGCTAAGTATCTACCAGGCTGCCAACTTGGGATGAGTGGACAGTTGGTAATACACATTGGGAACTAAGTGTGTTATGTACGTATATATAGACAGCTATTATGTTGTAAAACATTATGGAAATATGGCCTGCTTCTTCACAGATCACATTAGAGCTGCAAGGAAAAAGCCTATATTCTCTGGATTCCAAAATAGAAGGACTATAAAGAATTCAAACATGGAGGCCTCAGCCAGACTGCCCTAATTTTTATAATGGAAACACTGCTAATAATCCCCAGACACTCAGCATGGATTGTTCATCCCATGTTACTCCAAATTGCTGATATGAGCCAGTGTAACCCAGGCATGGGCTATAACTCACACTTGGCATTCTGCACTGATCACAGAGATGTGGGGAGGAGAGATGAGAGGGAACAGCAGTATGCTTCAGAGTTTTTTGTGGGGGGGTCACCTTTTATAAGGGACTTCATTTTTTACCATGTGTATATCTTTCTCCTTCTCTCTCTCACATACTCAACCATGCAACCCTTGGTTGAGAGGCATACACCTTTAATCCACCTTCATCACAGATATAGAAATGTGACACATGTGGTCCACACGGAAGCCCATAAGCATGTATGGCCAATTCTGCTGCTATTTCCTTGCCTAAACCAAATTGGCCGCCACACTGTCATATACATAAAGTACCAGCATTACACATTATACTTTGTCTGTTATGGAGGGGTACGTGCCCACCTGTGCCCCCATAAGGAAAAGAACTGTGGGAACCAGATAAGCATCTTAACCAGTCCTATGTCTTAATTTCAATTGTGTTGTCTCAATTTTTCTACTATTTTCCCTACTATTCTTTGCCTCCTTTCCCAACTTTCTATTGCTCTTAAAATTAAAAAGAAAAAATAGAAATGGCGCTGATGATTATCCTGTTTGGGTAATGCCCCCCTACTTGACAATAATAAAATATAGATCCCAACAAGGAAAATAGATCACTGAATGTCATCTGGATATGATTTTCTAAGTCCCTCCAGGCCTGTAGCTAGGATTTTTTAAATTCAGGGGGCCTTTAAATAAGACGGGGGGGCACTCACACACCCACACACATATGAGCACCGTAGAGAAAGTAAAAAATTGAAAGTCGGGGGGCCTAGGCTGGATGGGAAGTCAGGGGGCCTTGGTGATAAGAGGCCCCACTGTAGCTACGAGCCTGAGTCTCTCCATGGAGTCAAAGAGCAGTCTTTATTGCATAGAGAATAGATTATAACAGGATAGATACCAGGGAAGATACATAACGTATTATTCAGTAACTCTTTTCCAATAAGCTTCTCAGTGTTCCAGCTTCTAAGTATCTTCATTATGGCTCTTGCATACATCAACAGCTTGTGAACATGAGGCCCTCACTTCTGCACTTGGATCATGCACAGGCACATTTATTAAACAGGTCTGTGTACGGTGTCCATTTGATTCATAAGGTAAGAGTCCCAAAAGATCATAGTTTCAAGAACTTGGCTTTAGCCAAAAACTTGGGTACATGCTCTGCTTATTCTATAATACTTCTCCATTGGCTCTCTTCCACTAGCTTATATTATTAACTGGACTTTCTGGGGGAGGAAACCCTTCCGTAGTGACTTCCCAGAGCCAGCCCAAAGGTTTTTGGTGCCTGAGGCTGTGAATGAATTCACTGTCCCCTCCTTTGACATGGAGAAGCCACCATCCCCCCCATACAAACACATATAGCAAGGAAAGAAGCTGCCACCCCATCTTCCTCACCCCTGCCAGCATCACAGTGAACTGGGAAACAGCTGCTCCCCCTCACCACCGAGCACTGCAGAAAGGCAGAAAGCAAGCCCCAGCCTCTGCCAACCTCACTCTTCTCCAGCCTATCTCAAGGGCTAAGATAAAGGGTCAATCTTTTTTTGACAATAAAGCATAAGCAGCAGTTATGATGGTGAGATGTATTCCATATTCTGCCACACCTACTACATCAAGAGAGTGAGAAACGTATGGTTTTTGCATATTTTCCAGGTATGCCAAAATAGTTTCTAGGATACCACACAACAAGGCAAGCATCAGCCTCCCCAGTATTCCCAGAACCAACAACAGATAACAGGGGCAGAGAGAGAGAGAGAGAGAGAGAGAGAGAGAGCGCACAAGATTTGAGCTGAGTAGCACCTTTAAAGACCAACAAGATTTCCAGGGTATAAGCTTTCAAGAGTCAAAGCTCCCATGGTCAGATGGTATCAGAGCAGGGCTTTGATCTGTCTGTCACACATCATCTAGGGATTTATACTTAGTATTGGGTCATTTCTGTATCTTACTTGTTTTTCAGTAGCTATAGCTCAACAGATGTCAGGGGCTACCAGGCTTAGAATCAGGTATCTTGAGATTTGTTCTGTGCTGAATTGTAAGCTCTCCAGGGCTGCAGATTCAAATATTTTCTGAGTAAAGATCAACTTTCAGGTTCCAGAGTAACTTAATGTAAACAGCAAACTCATTGTTCAATTTCTCTTGGTTTTCAGGTCAAGTTTGTTTGTTTTTTGTTTGTTTGAGTTTCCATCAGGCCTTGTTCCCACTCTTGTCATCTGCTTCCCTGTTAAGGCCTAGCCTGCTAATGCAGAAAATACCTCTAGGGTTAGCAATTGAAAGTTCTTGGGCCAAATCTGTGGTGAATCATGGCTATAGGGAACACATGCAGCATGCAGCATGCAGCAGGGACCACGTGAGTTTCCACAGTGGACCAAATAACAACTTCTGGGACTGTTTCAGGTTGGGACAATGGCAAAGGTGGAGGCTGAAGCAGGAAGGAATTGAGGAGAATTTGAAATTCACATCTGACCATTAACATGATGGGAGAACACCTTGGACCCAACCTGTGTACTACATAATATGTCGATCAGCTGTTTTAAAATGACATTGAGAGGTGCTGCTTACCACATCTCAGCTTCCAACACTGGGTAACTTAGTGGTATTTGTTATGTATGTAATCTAATGTAATGTAATGACTGTACTGAGCTTGAAATCTGAAAGGTATTGTAAACCGACAGAACAAAAGGAAGTTCTGGAGGGAAAATAAATGATTGGTCTTTATGTACAGTTTCTGATTGGACCTTAGCTAACATGTGGGCATGGCTTGCCAAGCCTGGACTGTTTAATAAGGAGCCTGTTGCTCCATTGATTTGTCTCGTTCTGGTTCTTCTGACTTCGTGTTCAATAAAGCTGTTAATCACTGTTCACCTGCTGCCTGAGTCTCGTATCTAACAATTGG
>NW_015164666.1:1139118-1151082 GCF_001447785.1 Gekko japonicus | reverse complement strand
GCCAAGACGACGGACGACCGAGAAGCCCCTGTGGAACCCAGGGCAGAAGAACGAGACCCGGCTGATCAAGCAGCTGCAGCACTTGTGCCAGTGCTGGCACAGAGAGCAGTGATGGCCGTCAACCCAAGGTTCAAGGCATTCAAACCCGACCTCGAGGACTGGGATTCCTACCTGACCAGGTTCGAGTTCCACCTCCAGGCTAACCAGATCAAGGATGAGGACCAGCAGAAGGCGACGCTCCTCAGCTCCTGCAGAAGGGCTGTCTTCGACATCGCTTGGTCCCTGGTCGCCCCAGCTGACATCAAAACTGTGTCCCTGGCAGACCTCAAACTGAAACTGCAGGGGCATTTTGCACCACAACCCTCACAGGTCGCTAGCAGACACACGTTTTACAAGGGGTCCCAGGCTGCGACCGAGATGGTTGCCGAGTACGTATCAGCACTGCGGAAGGCTGCACGCCCGTGCAACTTCACCAACCTAGAGGAAGCACTCCTCGACCGACTTGTCTGTGGCATGAGGGACAAGAAGCTACAACAACGATTGTTCGCATGAACGGCTCTTACCTATGCCGTGGCCTACTCCGAGGCTGTCGCTGCTGAGGCCGCTGAGAAAGCAACCCAAGAAGTGCATCAAAACATGGTTCCATTCCAACAGGGGGCAAACAAAGCCGTACACCACGAATCAATGAGCGAGTCCGAGGGTAAGCATGATGACGTCAACCAGTTTCATACTCTGAGGCCCAAGCGGACCCAAGTGAAAATGGCGCCATGGCGAACCTGTGCCAGATGCGGCGGTGATCACGAGTGGGATCAATGCTGGGCGAAGGACATTGTTTGCCGGTCCTGTGACAAGTGAGGCCATTTGGCCAGAGTCTTCAGGGCCAAGAGGAAGAAGACACCACCGTCGTCTCCTCGTGAAAGGCCCTGGGTTTGAGGCAAGGACAACACGAGGTCTACAGATTGTCATCTGACCAGCTGCTGTTCCTCCCCTTCGACCATCCTGAGGACCGGATCACGAGCAAAGAAGAAGATCCACGCCACCGTCTTGCTGAATAGCGTACCGTGCGAGATGGAGGTTGACTTGGGATCGTCCGTGACCATCATTTCATCTGAAACCTTGCAACGTTTGTTTCTGCGATGGAGCCTTCGGCATTTGCAGCCAAGCACCATCCACCTTTCCGATTTTCAGGGAAGGCACATCCCTGTGGCTGGTGAAGCCACATTTGAGGTTCAATTCAAAGGGTTCAAGGAGTCTCTGAGTCTCCTTGTTGCCAAGGGGTGCCGAGCCAGTCTGTTTGTCACGGCAGGACCAGGGGGCGTGACACAAGCAAGCAAAAGTCCAGGAACAGTCCGAGGTCAAGCCGGGCAAACCAGGTAGCAAGGTTCAAGCAGGTTTAAATCACAGTCCAAAAGCAGGGTCAGACATACCAAAGTTTCAAGTCCATAAATCACAACAATACCAGAGGAGTCAGAGATGAACGCAGGGTCAACAAAGCCAAAGGTCAAAAGCCGAGGATCAAGCCGAGAAGAATTCCACAAGGTCTGGAGCAGAGATGCAAGGATTCAGGTCCTGAACAAACGACGTTGCCAGCACAAATGACTGCTGGCAACAGACTTGCATATATACAGTGCTAGCTAATCAACTCATTAGCTAGCCAGGAGTGAGGACAGGATCCTGTCAGTAATCAGGGCTAAGAGATCTTCTGGCACGCATGCGTGCATTCTGCCTTTGCTCTCTCAGCTGTTGTCTTCTTACATTCCTGAGCCTGGTTACAGGTGGAGGCGAGTCTGATGATGAATTACTGGGCTGCAGCAGAGACTGATCCCTTGCAGGTGTTCCCTGGGAGGCTCTATCCTCCTCACCACTTAGATAGCTTTCAGCTACAGGATCCAGTCTTTGCCTTTCTGCTGCAGTACTGTCCTCAGGAGCCTGTTCAGGGTCCTCAGGAGCCTGTTCAGGGGCATCAGCAAAGGCAGGCATGACATCAGCAGGGGCAGGCATGACACTGTTGGGCTTAGACTGGTTTGAGGCCCTCGGAATTGCAATCGGTGGAATTAACCAA
This sequence comes from Gekko japonicus, assembly GCF_001447785.1. NCBI lineage: Eukaryota > Metazoa > Chordata > Lepidosauria > Squamata > Gekkonidae > Gekko > Gekko japonicus. The sequence continues at coordinate 1,149,020 of NW_015164666.1, read as the reverse complement.
GTAAATGCAAATAAATTGAATTCACTGTATGTGGAATTTGCAGATGTGTTTGATGGTACTCTGGGAATGTATAGAGGGCCACCTGTAACATTTGACCTAGATCCGTCTGTTGCGCCTATACGGCTTAAATATCACAAGGTACCGATTTCTCTGAAACCACGTACAGAGGCCGAGCTGGACAAGTTCGTGTCTCAAGGTGTGCTTGAACCAGTGTCACACTCGAAATGGGAGACCCCTATTGTGACACCTGTAAAACCTGATGGGTCTATCCAAATATGTGCAGATTACAAATGCACAATCAACAAGGCTCTGCAGCAGCACTCTTACCCAGTCCCCGTAATTAGTCACGTGCTGGCGTCATTACGGGAGGGTAAAGTCTTCGCCAAACTAGATCTGGCACAGGCCTATCAACAACTGCTAGTAGACCCCCAGGCCGCAATGGCATAAACCATTGTCACGCACAGGGGTGCATTCAAAGTAAATCATTTACAGTTTGGCGTGAACGTGGCCCCAGGCATATTCCAGGATTTAATGGAGGGATTGTTAAGGGACCTACCCGGGGTGGTCCCTTATTTCGACGACGTATTAATTGCAGGCCGGTCTAAGGACGAACTGGCAGAATGCCTCAGGTCCGTGTTATGTCGGTTTCAAGAGGCTGGGTTAAAAGTAAAAAGAGCGAAGTGTCATTTAGGAGTACCCAGTGTGGAGTTCTTTGGGTTCCGAATCAACGCTGATGGTGCCCACCCGACTGATGGAAATGTATGGGCCATCCAAAACGCCATGAAGCCTGGTTCTAAGAAGGAATTGCAATCCTTCTTAGGCATTCTTAACTTTTACCATGCCTTTCTGCTGTTGGTAGGCAACCAACTTCTGTCAGTAAAAAAACACTTTCCTGTCAGAATTAACTTAAAACGTCTCTCTCTCTCCTTTTTGCCTCCACCATGGCTGGCTGGCTAATGAGATGGGCCAGCGACCATCAAACCATTGTCTTCAACCCACTGCTGTGCGGCTGACTTTCCCCTAGGGTTGCCAATCTCCAGGTGAGATAGGAGATTTGTGGGTTGGAAGCTGGAGATGCCAGAGTTTGGGGAGGACCACAGTGAGGTATACAGTTGCCAGGTCTGGGTTGGAAAATACCTGGAGACATTGGGGGTGAATCAAGGAGAGGGTGGGGTTTGGGAAGGCGAGGGGCCTCAGCATGGTACAATGCCATGGAGTCCACCCTTCAAAGCAGCCATTTTCTCCAGGGGAGCTGATTTCTGTCAGCTGGAGATCAGTTGTAAAAGCGGGAGATCCCCAGGCCCCACCTGGAGGCTGGCAACCCTAAGGTGAGACCTGGAGAGTTCCCACTGTTACAATTGATCTCCAGATGACAGAGATCAGTTCCCCTGGAGAAAATGGCTGCTTTGGAGGGTAGACCCTATGCCATTATCCCCTGCTGAGTCCTTCCATCCCCCCTAATGCTGCCCTCCATAGGATCCACCCCCCAAATCTCCAAGTATTTCCCTAATCAGAGGTGGCAACTATGCTTTCCCCTCAGTGCCTGTTGCTAGGCACTAAAAAGCCCTTTTCACATTTGTTTTGGCCTTTGGGAGAATATGCATTGGGGCCAGTCCTTATGGGGTTGCCAACTCCAGGTGGGAAATTCCTGGAGATTTGTGGGATGGAGCATGGAGAGGGTGAGGTTTGAAGAGGGGTAGGACCTCAGACAGGTACAGTTCCATAGACTCCACCCTCCAACCCAGCCATTCCCTCATGGGAAACCATTGTTGCCAATCTCCAGGTGGGATCTGGAGATCACTCAGAATTACAACTGCTCTCTAGGAGGGAGGGGGAGGAGATGGAAAGCTGAAGCCAGATAACGGTAGGTTGACAGTTGTCTGGGAGGGAGATCAGGTTGCCAACTCCAGGTTGGGAAATTCCTGGGGATTTGAGGGTTGGAGCCTGGAGAAGGTGAGGTTTGAGGAGGGGTGGGACCTCAGACAGGTACAATGCCATAGACTCCATTCTCCAAACCAGCCATTCCCTCATGGGGAACCATTGTTGCCAGTCTCCAGGGGAGGGATGGAGATCATGCAGAATTACAACTGCTCTTCAGATGGCAGAGATCAGTTCCCCTGGAGAAAATGGTGGACTCTGTGTCATTATACCCTACTGAGGTCGCCACAGCAAACTGGCGCTGAGTGCCCAAGGCCAGGGCACTCTCCCAGAGCCTCTTTCTAGAGCTCGTTGTATTTATTTCTACAATGGGCCTTATTCCTAGTTAATAAATAAAACAGAGAACTCAGCCCACAGAAACAGTACAATTATCAATGTTTACACCTTCAACAAGCTGTCATTTCCCCTTGTTTCCCATGTGTTAAAGGTAAAGGTAAAGGTTCCCTTGCTCGAAAGCCCGTCGAATCCGACTCTAGGGTTGCGGTGCTCATCTCCGTTTCAAAGCCGAAGAGCCAGCGCTGTCTGAAGACGTTTCCGTGGTCATGTGGCCGGCATGACTAAACACCAAGGCGCACGGAACGCTGTTACCTTCCCACCGAAGTGGTACCTATTTATCTACTTGCAATTTCTTGCTTTCTTAGGCAAAAATTCTTTTCCTTTAGATTTTAGCTTTGGGCATTATAGTTTCTTGTGTTTCAGTGTAACATTTGCATACAACTACCCTCGTGACATCTTTTTCCTCAGCTACTGCTTGTGTTGTTTCATTGCCTCTCAATCTTCTGTCTGTCAAACTTCTTGAAAACAACAGATACTATTACAGCATACATTGGAAGCTAGTTAATGAGAAACATACTTCACAAAAAGAAATCTTACCTTTTCCTGGTAGCTATTTCATTAGACAAGACAAGCAGAACAGCTGTGAGCAATTTGTAGGATTTCATGCCCAGAGTAATACTGTCCTTGTGAATGATGATCCAATTAAAGTTGGGGAAAATCCCCAGCCAACTTGTGTCTGTACATACAGATATCCTGTGAAAGTTACCATCACCCAATTAGCTTCACGAGAAACCTCTCTTTCACAGACAGTAATTCATTTATTTGGGCAAGATATACTATGTCTCAAGATGACCACACAGTTGTTCCAGTGAAGAGTTAGTACAATTATTTTGATCCAAATGGTTCAGAATAAGTCAATGGCCAGAAATTCACATGGGATTACTTGATGGGTGGAGTGGTATGTAACAAAGTAAAATCAGAATTTATTAATTTTATCACTCTTTCTTTAAAAAAAATAGTTTTATTTTCATTATTAAAGCTATACACTTTCATTACTCAATTTGTTTCTGATTTCCATTGGTTTCAATAAGAAATAAATTTATATCTGTAACTGTTTTTTCCTCCATCTGTTTAGGGTAAAATTCTCTGGAACGGTATTGCTCACACAAGAAGTCAGCTCTGCCAAATTTCAGGCAGTTACGACAAAGTGTTCACATTTAGGATTGGCATAAAGAGGGGAACCCAAGAAAGCATATATTATGGTAAAGCAGGCACACAAAAGGAGTCACTGTAATGTAGCATATGGAGCAGGGGTGTCAAACATATGGCCATGGGCCAGAAACAGCCTGTCCAGGACTCTGGGGTAAGAACTGGGGGGGTAAGGGAATCTGGGAAAGCCAGGTTCAGAACCCTCCCTCCTCTTGAGCCAGAACCCTGTTATCTCGGTCACCTGGTCATTCAGCCTGGCCCAGCTCACAAGGTTGGGGGGGGATGGGGCAGTGGAGTGGGGAGTCCTCAAGATCCTTGGAGATAGGACAGGGGAAAGAAAGGAAGCAAAGAGCAAGAGATGGATTGTAGCTGTGCTGGGCTGCTGAGGCTGGGTATATGGAGGGGTGTGCTGAAAAACTACCTTATTTACTTGCAATAAAGATAAGTAGTCTCCTCAAAATGCTATATATACAAAAAGTAACTAATTTGTAAGGAAATGTAAGATAGCCCCCTTTTATGGTATCCCTTGGGGGAAAACTAATCTTGCATATGATTTAATACATTTGGGGGGGCTTTAAATCAATTGCTTTCAATCCACGACAGACACAATATGTCTGGGTTTTGTTTTGATTAGTTCTCAAACTTCTCTGATTCTTACCCATCTAGAATGTTGTCACCCTGCTGTTCCTCCAAGGAACTCAGAAGCGTTGTGCATGGTTCTCCCATCCTTCATTGTGTCCTGCTCATTTTGGGAGCAAATGTGCAAACATGCTGAGAATACACCAACTTGGAGCTTCCCAGTGTTAATGTTTTAAGCATGTTCGTATTTTGAGTAAAAAATAATATCATTAATTGGATTTGCCTGTGTCCTTTATAAACTTTATATGTCCAGTACCTGGCATTACATTTTATGGCATTCATGGCCCTCCCGACAAACTGACATTTATGTCACATCTGGCCCTCACAGCAAGTGACACCTCTGGTCAGGGCTGGATTTAGATGAAGAGAGGCCCTAGGCTACTCCACTTGTGAGACCCCTCTCAATCCTCCAGCCTCACAACTAGGAGAAAATGGAAGTGTTATAAACAAAATTGAGTGAAGCCAAGGATAACGGATATTTAAAATTCTGCAATTCACAATTTCTCCTCTAAAGGACATAAGATGTTATTGTTAAATACCATAGTGATTGAAAAAATGCATAACTGTTAAGATTAACACTGAAAAACTTTTGCAATAATTGAACTTTGTAAACCTTTTGTGGAATGAACATTAATTTTTAGGAAAATGAAGTTGTATATAATTTGATAAAGGTCTGTATGAGACAGAGAGCGCTCTTCTGTAAGCCTATGGCTTTGTCTCACGTACAGGTGAAAGTTCATCAATAAGTTTCAGTTCAGCTTCCATCAACAGTTCAACACCTTGCTGAATTTCTTGCTTAGATGCTGTCAGATTAGCAAGAATGGAAAACAATTGTGCAACATCACTGTACACAGTACTTCTTCTTTTTAAATTGGCTTCAAGTGCATCTAATATAGGAATAAAGGATTTTATCCTAAACTTATCTCTTGAAGAAAGTGCATCTAAGGCATCAGGTGCACTTCTGCCATTTCTTTGCCGTTCCCTTACTCTTTGTCTCCTTGTTTCGTAGTTAACATTTGGCAAGGTGGCTTTTGCTTGTTTCTCAAACTCACCAAAATCTTCTCTAATTTTCCTTTAAAAATCCAGAAGTGAACTGTACAAACTTGCACAAGAACTCAATAACAGGTCTGATTTATGAAGGACTTTGCCGACCTTGTGAAAATGACCTAGCACACGGGTCCAAAAATGCAGCATAAACACAAATCCCAGTTCTTTCATTTTCTGCAAAAGATTGTTAGCTGCTGAAGGGTCACAGAATTCAGTTTTCCACTGTGGCGAAATGGGCGCCCACCCTCAGCCCTGGGGGATTGAGTAGCCGGTTTGTGGCTCGTGAGCCCCACCTCGCTTTCCCACCTCCTTGGTGGGCTTCTGTCATTCTTCAGTAGCTGCCACCACTCACTGATTTCCCTATGCCTTTCTTGAGGGGCAGTGAGACCCCTCTGGCTGACTCCTGCGGTTTGGAGATGAAAACCCCTAACTTTGGGTTTCTCCTGTAGGGTTAGCACCTGCACATTTTGGGGCTTTTTCCCTCCTAGGACCCTTCTTAAGGCACTGGTAGTGGGCAGAGTGGGGGAGACTCCATGGTCAGAGCACCAGACTGGGGTTTTAAACAAAGAACAAAGATTTTATTGACTATGTTGTCGAAGGCTTTCACGGCCGGAGTTCATTAGTTGCTGTAGATTATCTGGGTTGTGTGGCCATGGTCTTGGCACTGTAGAAACTGACATTTCGCCAGTTACTGTGACTGGCATCCTCAGAGGTATAACACAGAAAGATGGAGTACTCCATCTTTCTGTATTGTACCTCTGAAGATGCCAGTCACAGTTACTGGCAAAACGTCAGGTTCTACAATGCCAAGACCACAGCCACACAACCCGGAAAATCTACAGCAACTAATTTTATTGACTATTTACAGGTAAGTAAATAAATAAATAAATAAACAAACAAGGTTTTAAACACAAAAAGGCACTTTAAATCAAAACAGAAAGGAAAACACCACCGGGCACAAATAAAATAAGACAAAATACAGTTCCTCTGTCCCTGAACTGATCCCTATACTCATTTTCCCTTGGGATGAGGTTCAGTTACCAACCTGCAGCCTGGCCTCTCTCTGCCTGTGGGCAATCTGCAGCTAGAGCCTCCTGGCCTCTCTGAGGGTTGCAGGATCCCAGGGTCCCAGGCTGGCTGGAGCATTTATATCTTCTGACTCTGCCCCCTGGCTTTCCTGCACTTTTTGGCCATGGAGGCATCTGGGATTTGTAGGTCTACCCTGGAGTTTTGCCAAACTTCCCAGGGTGGGTGGCCATTTTAACTAAACTAAACAACCTAAACTAAAGCAAACACAAGATGGAGTCGATTCTGTTACATCCAACAAGCCAACCCTATAGCACAACATCATTTTCCAATCTAAACATTTTTCAAAAGTTTATAAACACCCAAAATTGCCAAAAGGATTCCTAATAATTTTCTCCAAGACACATTCAATTAGGAGGCTTGGAAATGATGCAAAAACATAGGTTAATAATTAACTATAATTTCTCATCTAATAATTCCAGCAGCAGCAAACAATCAATACTAGCCATTTAAAAGAGCCAACTGCCAAAAAATGTTATATAAAATAAATATGTAAAACTTTGATTAGATTCTGTAATGGCTTTAGAACAATTAATCTACTATTAATGTATGAAGCAGTATTGTTTGGATTTATTGGCATGACAATTGATACCATCAATATTTCTTTTCATATCCAAGAAGTTTTGAGAAAGGGGTTGCAAGTGCATGCTGCAGGCACCGACAGGGCTCTGTGAAAGATAGACTTCCCTGCCTGGGAGGGGTGAGGCCAGTACCAGTCACATGTGCTGGCTCTGTTCAAGCCAAGGAGGAGGGAAGGAATGGAAGGGACTTGGGAGAGCTTGCTTGCCTGGTCTATCTGCCCCAGCCAGCCCCTCACTCACACTCTCCCACTGATTAAAGTGCAGCACCTACTACTACTGACCACTACTGAGCTGGGGAAGACTGTGCAGCTGGTTGTTGACTCTGGGCTGCTGGCTCTGGAGTCCTAGAATCTGTGCTCTGAATAGTGGCACCAGGGACCTAGAACAGGCAGGACTTGTTAGTCCAACCCCTGCACAGTCTCATCAGGGCTGGCCTTAAGGCAATTGGAGCAATTTGGCCAAATTGGGACCCGTGGGCCGCTCCTAAGGGTGGCCCTGCACCAGAGTAATCTAGATGGATTTTACTTATATCTCTAAGATTCTACAGACTTTGGCTGTGAACTGGGGCCCCACAAAAAAATTTCCAGTTGGGCCCCAGAGTTTCAAATTTGGCCCCACTGGCTGACCGTGAGTCTCATAGTTGCTGGGTCCGAGTTGCCCTGCCCTCGCATGAAGTCTTGGGTTTGCAATTTTGGGAGAGGGGAGACTGCCTGCTTGGGGGGGGCTGTGGAGGCCCCTAGATTTAGAGGCCCTAGGCTTAAACCTATTTAGCCTATACATAAATCCAGCACTGCCTCTGGTATAGAGTGGTAAATGAGCAACTAGGAGACCCAGGTACAAATTCCCCACATGGCCATGAAGGTTGCTGTGTGACTGTGGACCAATCACTCTCCATATAACACCATAGAAAAGAATAGCTCAAGCAAACAGCAGCCACTACTCGTGTAGAAGATGCAAAACATTTAAAGCCAGCCCACTAGCAATGTGATTAAAGCAAACAATTTCAGATAGACAGACCTATCAATAAAATCCTCTTCAATGAGGTCTCCATGACTAAGCTTGATTGGTAAATACTAAGAGCCACATCTGAAAATTTCTTATTAGCTATTGACATTAATTTTTCAATTTGTGTTAGTAATAATTTTATATAAGATATTTTATCCTACATTGTCATGTAAAAAGCAATTTACATAAATAGCAAAAGCATATACCCAATATAAATAAAAAATAAAATCAGAATTGATATTTACAAAACATAAATATCAACAAAACAATATAAAATTTACAAATGCACAGTAACCCAACCCAGTAAGACTACCAAGAATTTATTTCTGGTTTAACATGTTCTTAGATTCATTCTTTAAAAAATGATATCCCTAGTTCAAAAATACACTTCTGCATCAATCAGATTTACCTGTCAAAGGATCACAGCAGGAACAATGTTGCTTTACAAACTTTCTCAATCTTTCCAAAGAAAGGAGCCTATGCACCTCCTCTGGCAAGACATAGCATAAAGTGGTACCTACTACTTAACAAGCTGTAGCCCTAACAGGGGACAAAGACACCTAGAGAACAACCAAAAGGTGACACAGATACTATTACAGCATACATTGGGAGGTAGTTAGCACAGAGACATAATTCACAAAAGGAAATCTTACCTTTTCCTGGTAGCTGTTTCATTAGATAAGACAACTGAGGAGGGATGGGGGGGGGCTTACCATGAGAAAGAGAATGGCCCAAACCTTGTCACTGGTGTCACACAGAGGTGACATCATCATGCTGCGTTGTCACTGCAACACTCTGGTATTTGGGCAAAAGCTCAATAGTATTGTTCTTTTATTATTAGAACAGACGTAGACCAGATAAAAAATAGGATACAAAAATAGTATACAATACAAATCTGCTATAAAATGTACATCCAGTTTATAATTGAACTAATCCAACAATAATATATATTAATAAAATAATAAAATTATATACATATGGTCATTAATATATTGGCTCCTCAAAATCAGAAAGCGAAGCTCCTGCTTAAACTATTCTTCTGTTTAATCACCTGGCACAGAATCTAGCTGTCACTGTAGTGACTGCTGGTGTTTCATCAAGCAGTAATTTCTTCAAGGCTATCTTTTTTTTAAAAAAAAAAGATTTTTTAATTGCATTTTCTAAACTAAACCTCTATTGGGTCGGGGGAAGAGAACAACCTAAAACTACGAGTAACAAGAGATTATTAATACATATTTTAAATTAGTCAATGTTTCCCTAATATCAAAACAATAATACATGAGAGTTATTGCAATAAAATTGTAGAAACTAAAGCGAGCATTCAAAAACAGATTTGATTAAAGTGTATGCTTCCTAGCTTAAAAACATAAGAACATAAGAGATGCCAATGTTGGATCAGGCCAAAGGCCCATCCAGTCCAACACTCTGTATCACACAGTGGCCAGAAATACCAGTGCCATCAGGAGGTCCACCAGTAGGGCCAGGACATTAGAAGCCCTCCCACTGTTGACCCCCCCAAGCACCAAGATGACAGAGCATCACTTGCCCCAGAGTCCCTATCTATACCTTGTGGCTAATAGCCACTGATGGACCTCTGCTCCATATGCTTATCTAATTCCCTTTTGAAGCCGTCCATGCTTGTAGCCACCACCACTTCCTGTGGCAGTGAATTCCAAGTGTTAATCACTCTTTGGGTGAAGAAGTACTTCCTCTTATCCGTTCTAACCCGACCGCTCAGCAATTTCATGGAGTGCCCACGAGTTCTTGTATTGTGAGAAAGGGAGAAAAGTACCTCTTTCTCTACCTGCTCTTTCCCATGCATAATCTTATAAACCTCGATCATGTCACCCCTCAGTCGTCTTTTCTCCAAGCTAAAGAGCCCTAAGCGCCTTAACCGTTCCTCATAGGGAAAGTGTTCCAACCCTTTTATCATTCGAGTTGCCCTTTTCTGCACTTTTTCCAAAGCTATAATATCCTTTTTAAGGTGTGGTGACCAGAACTGCACACAGTATTCCAAATGAGGTCGCACCATTGATTTATATAGGGGCATTATGATATTGGCTGATCTGTTTTCAATACCCTTCCTAATAATCCCCAGCATAGCATTGGCCTTCTTTATTG
>NW_015164666.1:1105355-1139105 GCF_001447785.1 Gekko japonicus | reverse complement strand
AGTGGGGAATCAAACCTGGTTCTCCCAGATTAGAGAACATAAGAACATAAGAACATAAGAGATGCCAATGTTGGATCAGGCCAAAGGCCCATCCAGTCCAACACTCTGTATCCCACAGTGGCCAGAAATACCAGTGCCATCAGGAGGTCCACCAGTGGGGCCAGGACATTAGAAGCCCTCCCACTGTTGACCCCCCCCCAAGCACCAAGATGACAGAGCATCACTTGCCCCAGAGTCCCTATCTATACCTTGTGGCTAATAGCCACTGATGGACCTCTGCTCCATATGCTTATCTAATTCCCTTTTGAAGCCGTCCATGCTTGTAGCTGCCACCACTTCCTGTGGCAGTGAATTCCAAGTGTTAATCACTCTTTGGGTGAAGAAGTACTTCCTTTTATCCGTTCTAACCCGACCGCTCAGCAATTTCATGGAGTGCCCACGGGTTCTTGTATTGTGAGAAAGGGAGAAAAGTACCTCTTTCTCTACCTGCTCTTTCCCATGCATAATCTTATAAACCTCAATCATGTCACCCCTCAGTCGTCGTTTCTCCAAGCTAAAGAGCCCTAAGCGCCTTAACCTTTCCTCATAGGGAAAGTGTTCCAACCCTTTTATCATTCGAGTTGCTCTTTTCTGCACTTTTTCCAAAGCTATAATATCCTTTTTAAGGTGTGGTGACCAGAATTGCACACAGTATTCCAGATGAGGTCGCACCATTGATTTATATAGCGGCATTATGATATTGGCTGATCTGTTTACAATACCCTTCCTAATAATCCCCAGCATAGCATTGGCCTTCTTTATTGCAGTCACACACTGTCTCGACATTTTCAGTGAGTTATCTACTACAACTCCAAGATCTCTCTCTTGATCTGTCTCTGCCAGTTCAGACCCCATCAACGTGTATTTATAGTTAGGATTTTTGGCTCCAATGTGCATCACCTTGCACTTGGCCACATTGAACCCCATTTGCCATGTTGACGCCCACTCGCCCAACTTTGACAGATCCCTTTGGAGTGCCTCACAATCCTCACTGGTTTTCACCACCCTGAACAACTTCGTATCATCCGCAAATTTAGCCACTTCACTGCTTACTCCCAACTCCAAATCATTAATGAACAAGTTAAAAAGCAGTGGACCAAGTACTGATCCCTGTGGTACCCCACTGCTTACACCCCTCCACTGGGAGAACTGCCCATTTATACTCACTCTCTGTTTTCTATTAATTAGCCAGTTTTTGATCCATAAAAGGACTTGTCCTTTTATCCCATGATTTTTGAGCTTACTTAGGAGCCTTTGATGAGGAACTTTATCAAAAGCTTTCTGGAAGTCAAGGTAAACAATATCTATTGGATCCCCCTTGTCCACATGTTTGTTCACCCCCTCAAAGAACATTAACAGGTTAGTGAGACAAGATCTTCCCTTACAGAACCCATGTTGAGTCTGCCTCAATAGGTTTTGTTCATCTATGTGCCTACTAATTCTTTCCTTAATAATGGTTTCCACCAATTTACCCGGTATCGACGTCAGACTGACTGGCCTGTAATTTCCCGGATCTCCTCTGGAACCCTTTTTAAAGATGGGAGTGACATTAGCTACCTTCCAGTCCTCAGGAATGGAGGCTGATTTTAAGGAGAGATTACATATTTTTGTCAGGAGATCCACAAGTTCACAATTGAGTTCTTTCAGAACTCTTGGATGTATGCCATCTGGGCCTGGTGATTTATCAGTTTTTAAGTTGTTTATCAGTTTTAGGACCTCCTCTCTCGTCACCTCAATCTGACTCAGGTCTTTCAACACCCCTCCCGAACTCAGCGGCTCTGGAGTGGGCAAGCACCTCTCATCTTCCACCGTGAAGACGGAGGCAAAAAATGCATTTAGCTTCTCAGCCATTTCCCTATCATCCTTCAGTACTCCTTTTACCCCTTGGTCATCCAAGGGCTCCACTGCCTCCCTGGCTGGTTTCCTGCTTCTAATGTATTTGAAGAAAGTTTTATTGTTGGTCTTTACATTTTTTGCTATATGCTCCTCATATTTCCTTTTTGCCTGCCTGACTACAGACTTGCATTTTATTTGCCATAGCCTGTGTTCCGTTTTATCAGCCTCACTGTGACTAGCTTTCCACCGCTTAAAGGAATCCTTTTTACCTTTTACAGCTTCCATTACTTTGTTTGCTAACCATGCAGGCTTTTTCTTATACCTGTTTGTGCCTTTCCTAACCTGCGGAATATATATCGTAGTTTTAAATAGTTTCCAGGCTTCCCCAATGTTTTTGACCCTTTCTACTTTTCCCTTCAGTTTTCCTCCCCACATGTCCCCTCATATCAGAAAAATTACCCCTTTTAAAGTTAAAAGTGGTTGTGTGAGTCTTTTTGGCCAATTCCCTATTTGTACAAATGTTGAACTCAACAACATTATGATCACTGTTCCCAAGCAGTGCAATCACTTTTACATCTCTCACCAGGTCTTGAGTGTTACTTAGGACCAAATCAAGGAGCGCCTCTCCCCTGGTAGGTTCCGTGACCATCTGCTCCATAGGACAGTCATTTAGAGTGTCTAGAAACTCAATCTCTTTCTCTTGACTAGAACACATATTGACCCAATCAATGTGTGGGTAGTTAAAATCACCTATTACGACACAGTGTTTTTGTCTAGCTGCTATCTTTAATTCAATAGCTTAGTTATTGGTTAATAATAGGTATCAGACTGTCAGAGTTACATTATTATACTTATTTTCTTCCTTTATGTTTCTTTTCAAACTCCCTTTTATTTTTAGGAGACTTAGGAGCCATAGCCCCTAATTCTGCTTCAGAGTCTGAGGATTCAGCCGACGAGGAGTTCTTAGAACTTTCTTCATTTTCGTCTTCTTCTTTTTCTGCATCTTTATCATCCTACAATTTCTCAGGTCCATCTTTATCTTGTTGTTGTTGCTCAATAAATTTTTTTGCTTTAAGAACAGAGTCAATCTTTTCTTTCTTCCCATTGAAGTTGAAAATAAGGCCTTTCAGTGTTATCCATCTATAAGGGGTGTTATGCTTTTGCAAAAACAATGCCAAGTCTCTGTATTGTCTTCTTCTTTTTCTGATCTCAAATGGAACATCTTTTAAAGTTTTGACTTGTTCTCGGATTTTCAAAACATTTCCTCTTGTCACTTTCAGAATCAAGTCTCTTGTTGACCTTTTTGAGAATTTGACAAATATTTCCCCAGGAAGCTTATTTTTCTTTTCTTTTTCTGGATATCCATGTCGCTTTGTAACACTTCCACTGTTAAGCCTACCACAGGGGCCAGTTCAGGTGGGGAAGGCAGGGGCTGAGGCAGGGGACATCCAAGCAAGGAGTCAGCTGGAGGAGCCCACCTTAATTCTAAGGGCACTGGGGAATCACAGGGATGCCCCACCCCCAAGGAGATCTTTATTAAGCAGGCCAAGGGAAGGTCAGGGAGGAAGAGCCAGACCTCTCCTGTGCTGTCAAGTGAGAGATGGCTGGCTAGAGAGAGAGGGCTCACTTCCCTCCTCTCCATAACCTGATAGCTTTGTCAAGGCCTATCAAAAGAAAGGGGCCCTGGAGGGCACAGCAGCCCTGAAAACCATCCCTGGGTAGCAGGAGCCAGACAGTTATGCAATAGCAATCATTTACCTCCTGGATTCTCTTCTTGACCATACAGGTAAATCCAGTGGTAAATGACTTCTATCATAAGAATAGCACAATATCCAATGATGTATAGATGCAGACATAGACAGATTTAACAGGTACCATGTATGTGATAGGAAATGAAGAAAACTGAGCATTCATTAACGTACTTTGGTTTCTAAGAGCTGTGTGAAAATGGCTATAGTGTTATTTTCTATGTACCAAATTGTCATGGTACTTTTGGAGGTTTTATGATATTTAAATTACTTTGGCTTTTAGTTATAACATAGGGTAATTGTTACACCCCCCTCATGGATCATTGCCTTGTCGTGGCGAGGGGGCTTGTGTGGTTCGATGAAGCTGTGGGCTATGCCGTGAAGGGCCACCCAAGACAGACAGGCCACAGCAGAGAACTCAGACCAAGTGTGATCCCCTGGAGAAGGTAATGGCAACCCACTCCAGTATCTTTGCCAAGAAAACCCCATGGACAGTATCAAAAGGCTAAAAGATATGATGCCGGAAGATGAGCCCCTCAGGTCGGAAGGTGTCCAATATGCTACTGAGGAAGAGCAGAGGGCAAGTACAAGTAACTCCAGAAAGAGTGAAGCAGCTGGGCCAAAGCCAAAAGGATGCTCAGTTGTGGATGTGTCTGATGGTGAAAGGAAAGTCCGATGTTGCAAAGAACAATTCTGCATAGGAACCTGGAATGTAAGATCTATGAATCAAGGTAAGCTTGACATGGTCAAAAATGAGATGGCAAGACTGAACATCGATATCTTAGGAATCAGTGAACTTAAGTGGACAGGAATGGGCAAATTTAACTCAGAAGTCCGTTATATCTACTACTGTGGCCAGGAATCTCGTAGAAAAAATGGTGTGGCCTTTATAGTCAACAAGAGAGTGCAGGGGTCAGTACTGGGATACAATCTCAAAAATGACAGAATGATTTCGGTCCGATTCCAAGGCAAACCATTCAACATCACAGTAATCCAAGTCTATGCCCCAACCACTGATGCAGAAGAGGCTGAAGTGGACCGGTTCTATGAAGACCTACAACACCTCCTAGAACTAACACCAAAAAATGATGTCCTCATCATCATAGGGGACTGGAATGCTAAAGTAGGAAGTCAAAAGGTAACCGGAATAACAGACAAGTTTGGCCTTGGAAAGCAAAATGAAGCAGGGCAAAGGTTAACAGAGTTTTGTCAAGAGAACACACTGGTCATAGCGAACACCCTTTTCCAACAACCTAAGAGGCGACTCTACACATGGACATCACCAGATGGGCAACACCGAAATCAGATTGACTATATAATTTGCAGTCAAAGATGGAGAAGCTCTATCCAGTCAGTAAAAACAAGACCTGGAGCTGACTGTGGTTCAGATCATGAGCTACTCATTGCAAAATTCAGACTTAAACTGAAGAAAATTGGGAAAACCACGAGGCCATTCAGGTTTGACCTAGATCGCATCCCTGATGAATATACAGTAGAGGTGAAGAATAGATTCAAGGGTCTGGATTTGATAGATAGAGTGCCTGAAGAACTATGGACAGAGGTTCGTGACATCGTACAGGAGGCAGCAATCACCACCATCCCAAAGAAAAAGAAATGTAAGAAAGCAAAGTGGCTTTCTGATGAGGCTTTACAAATAGCAGAGGAAAGAAGGAAAGCGAAAGGCAAAGGCGAAAAGGAAAGATTTACCCAACTGAACGCAGATTTCCAGAGAACAGCAAGGAGAGATAAGGAGGCCTTCCTGAATGAACAGTGCAAAGTAATAGAAGAAAACAATAGAATGGGAAGGACTAGAGATCTCTTCAAGAAAATTGGAGAAATCAAGGGAGCGTTCCATGCAAAGCTGGCCATGATAAAGGACAAAAACGGTAGGGACCTAACAGAAGCAGAAGAGATTAGGAAAAGATGGCAAGAATACACAGAAGAACTATACAAGAAAGACCTCGATGTCCTTGACAACCACGACGGTATAATCACTGACCTCGAGCCAGACATCCTGGAATGTGAAGTTAAATGGGCCTTAGAAAGCATTACTAACAACAAAGCTAGTGGAGGTGATGGTATTCCAGCTGAGCTATTCAAAGTCTTAGAAGATGATGCTGTTAAAGTTCTGCACTCCATTTGCCAGCAAATTTGGAAAACGCAACAGTGGCCACAGGATTGGAAAAGATCAGTATACATTCCAATCCCAAAGAAGGGCAATGCCAAGGAATGTTCAAACTATCGCACAATTGCACTCATATCACACGCTAGCAAGGTCATGCTCAAGATCCTACAAGCTAGGCTTCAACAGTACGTGGATAGAGAACTACCAGAAGTACAAGCTGGGTTTCGAAGAGGTAGAGGAACTAGAGATCAAATTGCCAACATTCGCTGGATTATGGAGAAAGCAAGAGAGTACCAGAAAAATATCTACTTCTGCTTCATTGACTATGCTAAAGCTTTTGACTGTGTGGATCACAACAAACTATGGCAGGTCCTTAAAGAGATGGGAGTACCAGACCACCTCACATGTCTCTTGAGAAACCTGTATAAGGGCCAAGAAGCGACAGTTAGAACCGGATATGGAACAACTGATTGGTTTAGCATAGGAAAAGGAGTACGACAAGGATGTATATTGTCGCCTTGCTTATTTAATATATATGCAGAGTACATCATGCGAAATGCTGGCCTGGATGAATCACAAGCGGGAATTAAGATTGCTGGGGAAAAGATCAACAACCTCAGATATGCAGACGATACCACTCTGATGGCAGAAAGTGAAGAGGACCTCAAGAGCCTCTTGCTCAGGGTAAAAGAGGAGAGCGCAAAAGTGGGCTTGAAGCTCAACATCAAAAAAACTAAGATCATGGCATCCGGCCCCATCACTCCTTGGCAAATAGAAGGGGAAGTCGTGGAAGTAGTGACAGACTTCACGTTCCTGGGATCCCAGATCACCGCAGACTGTGACAGCAGCCATGAAATTAAAAGATTTCCTTGGGAGGAAAGTGATGGCGAACCTAAACAGCATGATAAAAAGTAGAGACATCACCCTGCCAACAAAAGTCCGCATGGTCAAAGCAATGGTATTCCCAGTAGTCATGTATGGCTGTGAGAGTTGGACTATAAGGAAGGCCGAGCGCCGAAGAATAGATTCTTTTGAACTATGGTGCTGGAGGAGACTCTTGAGAGTCCCTTGGACTGCAAGAAGAACAAATCAGTCAATCCTCAAAGAAATCAACCCTGACTGTTCCCTGGAAGGCCAGATAATGAAACTGAAGCTCAAATACTTTGGCCACCAAATGAGAAGGGAGCACTCACTGGAGAAGACCCTGATGCTGGGAAAGATTGAAGGTCAAAGAAGACGGGGACGGCAAAGGATGAGATGGTTAGTGTCATCAATGCAACGAATATAAAATTGAGCCAACTTCAGAGGACGGCGGAAGACAGGAGGGCCTGGCGGGAGCTGGTCCATGGGGTCGCGAAGAGTCGGACTCGACTGTGCGACTGAACAACAACAAAAATTGTTACACACTAAAAGAAGAACTACTTCTGATGCAAATTTGGGAAATAGCCATCAAACATTTTGCATTCCTGAAAATGTTTTGCACTGCAGCCTTTGCACAGCCTTCAAAATCTGCACTGTGCAACAAGGCCTGCCATGCTGACTCTCTTGTCATGTTCAGGAAGCTTGCAAACATTGTTAAATGACCATGTTTTGTATGATTGCAGATCATAAGTGGACCATACAGTCTATTTTTAAAAACTTTTCAGTAAACCAGAAGAGCCTATTTCAAAGCCACAAAATGGAATGGCAACAAAACACTGGCTCTTCTTCACAGCTACAAAGCAGGATTGGATTCAGGTGGGTAGCTGGGTTGGTTTGAAGCCATAGAACAAAGTTTGAGTCCAGTGGCACCTTTAAGACTAAAAAAGTTTAATTCTGGGTATAAGCTTTTGTGTGCATGCACACTTCTTCAGACACCTTAGCTGAAGAAGTGTGCTTGCACATGACAGCTTATAGACAGAACTTTGTTGGTCTTAAAGGTGTCACTGGACTGAAAGCAGGATCTGGTTTCAGCACCTGAACCTCACTAAAGAATCCCTCCCCAACTTTGTCCAGGAGCTGAAAAACACTAAGGGAAGCAGGTAGAAACATAGAGCTAAATGTGTTTTCAACAGAGGGATGGACAATTAAGCACACAGGGCCCGAGTCAAGCTACCTACCTTGGAGTAAGTCCCACTGAACTCAGTGAAACTGACTTCAAAGTAAACATATCTAAGACTGTACTGCTAGTCCTAAGTAGTGTAGAAATTGCTCTGTTTTCTTTGGGAAACTTTCCCCCGCTGCTGTACCAGCTCCTTTTCACCCATCTGGGTGGCCAAGAAAACAATAAATTTGATCCTTGCAGAGTGGCAGCTTTGGAATCTCATTACTGGGAGTAAAACACAGGATCAAATTGACTAAATCCTTTAGGAATTCCACGAGGCGGCATTTTTAAAATCTCTGCTCCATGACATTTGTAGTCCTTTGTAGTTACATTAATGTATTACCCACCCACCTCCAAATGCTTTCATTGCATTACTCATGTATGTAAAAAAGTTCTCCCCTCTCATCACCTCTTCTTCTGATTATACAAAAAGGAGGTTAGAGAAACAAACACAAAAAGGAGGTTGGAGAAACAAATTAACATGAGCCTGGATCAAGTACATCTTATTCGCACATGATACAACGGGTGCAGCTCTTAAGAGCAACTAGAGGACCTGAGGCCTGACATATGTGATTCAAGGAAGCTGGCCCCAAAGATTTACAAAGAACCTTTCCCTCATCATAAAGTCACTGCAGTAACCTATATCCACATACAGTTAAAATGGAGGGTTTTAAGTACATGGAATAGCTGCAGTCTGCACAACTGGCGCACAGCTCCATGCCCACTCCCTGCTCCAGAAAGTCCATGCCAATTTCCCCCTTCTTGTTTAACAAACAGCCAGAGAGATGAGGAATGGGGACATAAAATGTGTGTTCTACCAAGCTAGTACCTCTGCTGAGGAAGCCTGTTGCCTCTTATCTCTTTTCTCCAGTGAGGTGCTTCAGGTTTCCTTTCTTCCTTTCCCCAGATTTCCTGGCATGGGAGGAGCCATAATGATGGAAGAAGAGGTGCCCTACTGCTATGCTGTCTATCTACCGAGGAAGTAGTCATGGATAAGTAATCCCCGTTCATGGACAGAAAGAGACATTTAGCTCTGCCGCTGTTCTGCTCGCCAGGTTGTTGGCAAGTCCCAGGCCACAACAGGTGGATTCTCATATTTGACATTTGTTCTGTTGGATTCCCACACTTGGCATTGGTTTTGTATGGCTGAAGGGAGCATTGTATTTTTCCTCATCGGAATAAAATGGAGACAAGGATGACTGGGGACACCTTATTTGGGAATTTGTAAAACTGGACCCCTTTGTCCAATTCACTTCAAAACTGGGGGATCTTTAGTAGAGAGTGAGAACTACATTAGTGGCAAATGTCATGCCATTTTCTTACAAGCAGCTGTTCCAGACCTCAAACTGATTTCCCCTATAGGAAATAATGGAGCCAAAATTCTTGAATCTGGAAAAAAATCCTTAGTGGAATCCTAAAACAGTACTGAGACTCCCAAAAAGTCAGGATAATGAAGTCAATGACCTCCCCAAAATCTGGATCCAAAATTTAAATGGATTTTTTTTAAAATGCACACCCTTAATTGGAGACCAGATTGGCAGTCCCCATCTCAATGGGAACAACAGGGGCAGCAGTAGGAGACTGATGCTGGAGAACTTCGCTGCCTGCTTTGCTCGTGGTCTTTGCTGTTAGGAGCATGGAACTGAGGTTCTTTCCATCAACCGCCTCTGTTCTAATATGAGTAAGGAGTATGCTGATGGCTGCCTGCACTGTTGCATTCAAAGAACTTGGATACTTGTGCAATAGGCCTAATGAAATTACATGTTCCTCACATCCTCCCAGGTCCTGGCAATCAGATGTGTGATGCAAGTTCTCTGCTCAGAACTCAGTTCACAAGTACACATGGGCCAATTCCTATTGGGATTTAAGCATTCTCCCTGTGCCATTTGCTCAAACTCAGATGACCCTTTTTGTTGTTTTTCAGTCACACAGTCGAGTCCAACTCTTTGCAACCTCATGGACCACATCACGCCAGGCCCTTCTGTCCTCCATCATCCTCCAGAGTTTGCTCAACTTCATGTTCGTTGCATCTATGACACTGTCTTCTTTGACCTTCAATCTTTCCCAGCATCAGGGACTTCTCCAGTAAGTGCTCCCTTACACCAGTTTGGTGTAGTGGTTAAGTGTGTGGACTCTAATCTGGGAGAACCGGGTTTGATTCCCCACTACTCCACTTGCACCTGCCGATGTGACCTTGGGTCAGTCACAAGCTCTGGCACAGCTGTTCCTGAAAGAGCAGTTTGTGTCAGAGTTCTCTCAGCCCCACCCCACCTCACAAGGTGTCTGTTGTGGGGAGGGGAAGGGAAAGGAGTTTGTAAGCCGCTCTGAGACTCCCAAGTGAAGGGCGGGGTATAAATCCAATCTCTTCTCTTCTTCTTCTTTATTTGGCGGCCAAAGTATTTGAGCTTCAGCTTCAGTATCTGGCCTTCCAGGTACTGGCCTTCAGTATCTGGCCTTCTTTTAGGATTGACTGATTTGATCTCCTTGCAGTCCAAGGGACTCTCAAGAGTCTTCTCCAGGACCATAATTCGAAAGCATCTATTCTCTGGGGCTCAGCCTTCCTTATGGTCCAACTCTCACAGCCATACATGACTACTGGGAATAGCATTGCTTTGACCATACAGACTTTTGTTGGCAGGATGATGTCTCTGCTTTTTATTATGCTGTCTAGGTTTGCCATGCCAGATGACCCTAAGAGGGTGCTATTTGCCCTATTGGGGAAACTTACATGCAGTACACATATGTCACCCAGCTAGATGCAGAAAGAGCCACCTTACACCTGAGCAAGGCAGCATAAGGCATGTGTCTCCTTCAATGCCACCCTGGCCAGCTTGGCACCCCAAGAGGCTATTAACTTAAGTTTGTTGTCAATGGAAATAACATTCTGTGCTTGAGACCCTGGAGACCCATTGTCAGTCAGAGCACTCAGAACACTCAGCTAGATGGATCAGTGGTCTGACCAGGTGTAAGGCATGGTCATAGGAGCTCAACTTCAAGAAACATATCTCATGATTAGCAAAAGACACTTGCTCTAGATCTTTAATTTGAATATATGTTACAAATATGGTTTCAAATAGTTCGTATCCTTCAGTTGTGAGGAACTGCTCTCAATAATTGGGGTGGTGGTAGTAATAAACACTAAAGAAAAATCGCTAGCAGCTGCACCACTACTAATACTTTCATAGTGACTGGTGATTTTTTTCTTAGCCCTTTAGAGAGCAAGCCTAAGCAGGTGTCCTCAGACGTAATCACATTTTATTCAATGAGGCTTATTCCCAGGAAAGATTTGTTAGAATTGCAGGCATTGACTGCAATCCGTACACCTTGCTGAATTTGCCATTAAACCATATTCCTATTTGTAACAATCTTAAAATCATTTTGATGCATCATCAATCACATGTTTAGTTAATTTTTTCTTTCACTGAAACCTCTGGAACGTAAGATTTGAGAGAACTGTGTGGAACCAATAGCTCTTAGTCAAGATGCTATAAGCTCACATTTCAGAACCCTGTCTGCCCACATTAGTTTCAGTGGCTAGACGGTTTCAATGTATTACCCATGGAAAATGTAACATTTGGCCTTCTTGCCACCTTGCAGAGGCACTGGTGCATGCTACAGTTCCTGTTTCTTGAGTGGGAATCAATGAATGATATATGTAAGAAAGTCAGTTTGATCCCAATGAAATATTTCCTAGTCTCCGGGGTTCCATTCTAGTTTTAACTGGTTGGAAAAATTTATGACATTAAAAAACCCTGCAGAAATGGACAAAATGTGATCTGACAGGTTGGCTTAGAAGATTTTTGAAAATAAAAGATGCCTTCTAACAGTTGCACCATGAAATTAATCAAAATAACATATTATTTTACTGTGTAATACATACAGAGTATAATTTTATGGCCTTCAATTCCCTTCCTTTACTTTGTCGCCTAATAATTGATCATTGAGGACAACTGAAGCAGAATAATTAAAAATCTGCACAAACCTCACTGACTGACATTTCTTGCTTAATAAAACCACTTTCCACTAAAGTAATGTCATCTCTAGGGAAGACTTCAGTTTTAATATTAATTTTTGTATGCCAAATGTTTTATAACGTATATTGCCCTACATGTATTAACATTTTATATATTGATGTGTTTTATATGTTAACAGTTTTATGGACTCCTTGGGTATTACAGAGTCAGTGGCTAAATTCTGAGACTCCAGCAGCTTTTGGACATTTTCCTTGAATAAACTGAACTGAACCCACTTAAACTTGCTTTGGCCCTGGAGCAATTAGTATTTAATTTAGCTAATGTAATCAGATATGGAAATCTGTAAGTGAGGCGGTGAAGTTTATTGTGTTTGGCAGAGAAGGGGCCGTTCATGGGACTGTAAGTCACTGTAAGTCACTGGTTCAAACAAGCCCCCAGGTCAGTAGTTGTCAAAAGTCACTGCTGTTCCAGAGTGGCAATTAAATGACTTGGTGAGTCTCAACTCTGCTGTACATACAGCAGAAGTTTCCATCAGTCAGCAGTAGTTTGAAAGTGATTTTAAAAACTGGGTAGGCACTAAAGATCACAGAGCTATCCAGTGCCCACCACCACTACTTATCCCGTAGCTCAAACCTTCCATGCACTAGTTCTCCCTGGAGCTGCCACTTTTTAATGGACAGAGCATCCCTGTGTTTTCCAGGAGCATAACAGGATGAAATCAACAGGTGAAGGGGGGGGGGTTTCTCAGCATGGAGACATATGAATGAGTAAAGCTTCAGATACTAGTTTCCTCTGTTTATGGAGCTGCAAAAAGCACAGACCCTCTGGGGTGGATCTAGTGATCCATGGGCACAAGGACTACAGAACTTTTGCTTTAACCCCCAAACCTTCCCCACACACACACACACACAGAGAAAAGTCTTATCCCACCCTAGAAAAAATGAAAGCCATATGGACTAATAGCCATGAGGGCCAGAGGTATGAGCTGAGGAACTGCAGAGGGGTGAAATCACTTCCTCTCTGGTCAGGGCAGGAACAAGGGAAGGTTCTGCTGACAGTTCACTGGAGCCCAATCAAAATCTGAAAAGTCTATTTCCTTACACCTCATGTCAGAAAAAATGTCACCAATAGAAAGGGGATGTAGTACACTGATAATGGGAGCGAGTTATTCACTCCTGATGGTCCCTGTGTCAGTTATTTCCAACACAGTACCCAAGGGCATCATGGCACCCATCCCTGCGTTTCCTAGCACACATTTGCTCCTTGAGTCTTGGAGGTAAACACAAATGGTCTTGAGTGGAAAACAATAAGGAATTGGACCATTTCCTAACAAAGCCCTGAACTCACCCTGGGCAGAGATACCCCAGTGATGCACTCTTGGCTTGGCCCTAGACACAGAGTTCTTACGCTTCTGGGCTTGGAAAACTTCCCCTGTGGCCACGGTGGAAACAAACTCTCTTGCTTCCTTTCAAAACTGAAACCCCGTATATCTTATCCAAAGCAAAGAGCCACTCCTAGTCCTGACTTTGAAACTGCTTCAGAACAATCCAGGAGGCATTGCCTTTGCGTCTTCAGGAAGCACTCACTCAGAAGCAGCTGTCTCCATCCTAGGAGGATACTTGGCTTGGAATCCCCCAACATTTTGTGATTGGCCTCATGTCCGTGGCAGCCATTTTGTGGTGGTGCTCACCTTTCCTCAAAATCTCAAATGAGCCCAGAGGCTCAACAAGGTTGAGGATACTTGGTCTATATAGTCAACTGATTAAAGGTTTTAGCTCAGCAAATCTGTAGATAACAGTTTGACAGGGACAGTTCAGGGAGATGTAGTCAATTATTATATTTTCTTGGAGTAGAAGAAGAAGAAGAGAAGAGAAGAAGAGATTGGATTTATAACCCACCCTTCACTACCCAAAGGTGTCTCAGAGCGGCTTACAAACTCCTTTCCCTTCCCCTCCCCACAACAGACACCCTGTGAGGTAGGCGGGGCTCAGAGAGCTCTTGACAGAAATTGTTCTTTTTCAAGAACAACTCTTATCAGAGCTACGGCTTGCCCAAGGTCACCCAGCCAAGTGCAAGTGGAGGAGTGGGGAATGAAACCCAGTTCTCCCAGATTAGACTCTGCGCACTTAACCACAACACCAAAGTAGCATGCCTCCTACTTTAAAAAAAAGACTTCATGTCCTTCCAGCCATGCCGCCATAAGAGTTTCCTGTGCTTGGCACTTTGCAATAAATTGTGTGATGCAAGTGGGGGGGGGTAGTTTGCATACATAGTAGTCATTCTCTCAGCCCGACCTCCCCCAGATTCTATTCCTTGGGGCCAGGGAACTCTCATAAACACCACAGGGGAAAGTGGGGAGTTGCACTGGGAAGAAGAGATCTGTCCCTCTATCCACTGGCTAAAGTACTTTTCTGTCACTGGAAATGGATTATAGGATCCAAGTCTATGTGTTTTATGGTCATAAGGTCACACCATAAGGCCATAACACAAACACCATGAAGGTGTGCTTTTGGAAGAGACCTGCAATGATAATTTTTATTCAAAAGATAGAAAGAATTCAAATACCTGCCCATTGCCATATGTTTGCTGTGTTTTGTTTTGCACTATCTGCTACTGGTTATTGTGTGACAACATTATGACATATTAATGCCTGTGCATATGTGTTATTTATTTATTTATTTATTTAATTTGTACCCCTGTGCATATATAGCACCAATGTCAGGAAAGGGGAGAATCCCCGCTGTGTAGCTGCAGCCAGAAAAATGGGGAAACCCAGTGCTTCTTTTCCTCACACATACCCACACCCAAAAGAGAGAAAAAAGGCAGCTATAGAAAACAATTGACTGCAGTTTTATGGAACTTTTCAAAGGGTCTACAACTCTACATCCTACTTTGGAGTTACTAAAACTCATACTGCCAAATCATCTTGTACAGATGTCCTACTAGCACTAATTCATCAAAAGCTTTTTCCTTTTTCCTAAATATGACAGATGGTACTATTAGAATAAATAATTAATCTTATCCTCCCTCTTCTCCCTCTAACAGGCCAGTCCTGCTGCTGCAAGCTAAAAGGCATGGCCAGTTAAGCTGAACATTCCCAAGATTCCCTACAACATAACAGCAATGCTTTAGAGAGTTTCTGCAGCTTGTTATGAGGGATGCCATGCGTGATTACTGGAGGGTATATTTTCATTTAGTCTGGCGACTTGGCACGCTTGATCGGTAAATGGAAGCCAAAGTAGAAAAGAGGAGGATTCGTTTTGCTCATGCTCAGAATGGTGAAAATGATTGATCAATTAATACTATTAATGCTCGCCATCTTGTTAAAAATACGATAGTAAGAAGCAACGTTAAACTCTGACCCTCTCCAATCTGAGCATTTGGGATTGCTTTGTGGTGGAACATGACAAGTATGCAGATCACGAGAGACCCTTTTATGTTTACATTTGCACATTTTTCCCTCCCCCCTAGCTATTTCTGATGAGAGGCAGATTAGTGGAGCTGTCTATAATTTGATCTCATTGCCAGAAGTGCACTTGGATATCCCTCAACCTTAGACCAAGTTCCATTCACCACAGTAGACCTGCAGTGTATTCCTATATGGTATTTTAAGTGCTGGTAAATATTTTCAAGAGGAAAATTGCTGCTAAAAATAAATATGAGAGCATTACAGTGATCCCAGCAACAATGCCTGGATGAAAGAGTTAGTTTATGGCATGTGTCATGTTCAATTGTTATTTGGATCCAAGCTTGGGCTACTATAAACGGCTACAGATTTTTTCATAACTTTAAAACAATGTTCCTCAGCTTGTACACAACTGTGTGAGGCCCAGGTTTTCCACCTCACTTCTCATGCTCTTTGCTTAGCTCTGGCTTGTTAATATTATTTTCCCATTTTTTTTCTGTAGTGGCTTCAGATCAGCATTTTAATCCATGTGGACAAATCCCCTACCAGGTGAGTGGAGTTATCAGAATGGAGAGCACAGATCATCTCTTTGGTGCTGCAAGCAAGGCTCCAGTCCAGCAACAGGATCCACACATACACCTCCATGGGCTAGAGCCAGACTAAATTTTCCTTCAGCAGAACCTCACTTTCCTGCCTCTCGCCTCCCACTACAGTCAACTGATCTCTGTGGAATGCTGCTCCTGGGAGACCGGGGGCCCAGAGAAATGACAATGAGAGGGGTCTGCAGCAGGAAAGGGGAAACAGTGAAAACTGCAGCAAGGAATACCCATTGCAAAAATAATTCTTTTAACTGATTGGTATGACTAAATATTGCCACTATGTATGATGCTAGGTTTTCCCAGCGACCTATGCTCCCTGAATTCCCTATGCATTTCTTTCCTTGGAACTAATATAGAGTAGAGTAGAGTAGAGTAGAGTAGAGTAGAGTAGAGTAGAGTAGAGTAGAGTAGAGTAGAGTAGAGTAGTATCCTAAATATTGCTTTTGGTCTATGGATCCTGCTAGAATTCTCTTCCTCCAGCCTTAAACACTCTGAATTCTATCATCTTCTTTGCAAGAACAACACCATTGCTTCTAAACAAAGCATGCATAGTCACAGAACTTGCTACTAATGTATACATTAAATGTGAGATGTTATTAAATAATATTGCAGGACTAAAACAATAGAGTCCTAAGCAGAGCTGAACTTTTCTAAACTCATAGACTTCAGTGGATTTAGCAGGGTATAACTGCTTACAACTGCATTTTAAGACTATTTATTTATTTATATGTTTATTAAAATGGTTATATCCTTCCTTTCCTTGTGTTTCAAGGCATCCTATTTAAAATTAAGACACCCACATTTGTATACTTGGTTGTATATTTTACATGTTGTTTGCATGTTGCACTCAGAATATGATGCATATTAGATCAGCAATCATTAACTAAAATATTTATCTACATTTAAAATATTGATATCCTGCCTGTCCTATTTAGCCTAAGATGTTTGCTACATATGAAATACAAAATGGAAACATTTGCTTTTTTAAAAAAAATGGAAGAGAGCGAACTGCTTTACTTTCTCTGAAATCAGCACAAAAATGTCTGCAGCATCTGAAAATAATGTGTGTGTTTTTAAAGGCTAGTTCACAACCTCATCAAGCTGCAGTACTTGGATTAAAGCCTGTATAGTCCCATTAATTCCCACGAGGTTGCTTTGGCTAGAAACCAAGTTCTTCTGAATAACTAACAGCAAGAAATTACATTCGTACTAGTTTAGTGACTGTCCATCCACTGAGTCATAGGAAAGGCACTCTCATATTTAGAAGTCCCTAGATTTCTGCAGAATCTTTGGCACATCTCTGGTACTATTAGTATCATGTCACGGAAAGCTCAGTGTGATAATTTGGGGGTAGCAAGAGTGGACAAGAAAATATTTTTGGTTGGGAAAAAACCATACAGCCTGGTGCCATTGTCTTCATAATGGTAGCACATACTGATTTGTTGATTAACTGAAAGCTACTACCTGCAACCCAATTTGCATCCTGTCATACACCAAGCACTGCTGTGCAGGAGATCAAAGAAACATTTATTTACTGGCCTGCCAATGCTTGGCACTATTAACCATTAGCCACCCCTGTGGTAAATCAAGATGGTGTTTCTGAGGAGCCCTCTCTCATGCCTTGATAAAACCAGATTATAATCTTTTTCGCTGTTAACACTAAGGAGGAGAACAGAGTCTGAACACAACAAGAAAAGGGTTTATTTACAGGAGGGAGGGAGGAAAGAAAACTGGGGTTGTTCAAGACCAACTTTATACCATTGAGATGTGTGTATGTGTGTGTGTAATTTTTAAAAGACTGAAATATGGAGAGTGGAGAATTAGCCATGAACTGCCAAATTTACCTCAGGTTTGTTAACTTTTGAGATGACAGCTAGAGTCTTTTTAAAATGCAGACCTCATTTCCAAATACCTTCCAAATAACCAGAAAGACTATGTATGAGATCTATGTACCATTGCGTGCCACACCAGGCCACCACACTAAAAAGCCCACTTCCATCTGAAGTGCCTGGAGACAGAGCAACATCTCTACCTTACTGAAAAGTACTGAGACTTACTAGTGATTTCAGCTCTCATACTTTATTTGTGCTCAGAACAAGACAAGAGTACCCAGCACGCAGGCTGGTTTATATGTGCACAAACCCCGCTCCCCAAACACACCCACACACAAGTGATTAGCTATTTACAGTGGCCGAGAGTTCCATAGGCTCTCGGCCAGAAGCCTAACCTGCAGATAGGTGTCGGCTAGGATCCGCTTGTCCCATTGTTACTGAGAGTGAAGCTGGGTCGCTTTGCCTGACCGCGTGGCGAAATGGCCGCGCACGCAGTCTGAGATGGATACATTACACCCCTCCCCCCTTGGTCCAAAAGACACCCACACACATAGTCCTGCAAGTAGGAAGGGGCTTTACGGGTTCTCGTAGAGTGGAGAGGTGCAGGAACCGGGGCGGAAGGTGACACCGAAGCGCTCAGCTGTGAGATGGGCGGTGTTGGCGGTTGGGGCGCTGGTAGCGCTGCTTCTCAGGGCCCAGTCATGCGGTCGGCAGGGGCCTCGACGGAAACCTCACTTTGCTCGGCCAGGTCGTCCGGTAGCTGAAGCGAAGTGGGAGCCTCCGGGGTGTCTGGGTTCTCGCAGTCCTCGGGGTCACGTGGCAGTACCCATCGCCACAGCTGGTCGATGTGGCGGTGAAGTATCTGGCCGTCTTCGCTGGAGATGTCGTAGGACCTGGTTCCCCGGACTCTCACCACCCGGGCCGGAATCCATGGCGGTCCTTGCAAATAGTTCCGGGCGTAGACCGAGTCCTCAGGAAAAAACCTCTGGCCACCTCGGGTGACTCCGTGGCCAGTTCCTCTTCCAGTGCTCGATCGGAATGGAGGCGGTCCAGCCGGCTCATCAGGCGCCATCCTAACAGGAGCTCCGCTGGGCTGTGTCCCATCGCAGTGTGGGGCGTCATTCTCTGGCCAAAGAGGAATGCGGCCAGCTTGTAGTCCCAATCCTTGCTGTCCAGGCGACAGAGCGCCTCCTTGGTCATCCGAACCATGCGTTCGGCTTGGCCGTTGGTCGCTGGGTGGAACGGGGCTGATCTGACGTGGCAAATTCCGTAGTAATGGGTGACGTCCTGGAATTCACTAGAGGTGAAGGCCGTGCCGTTGTCGGTGACCAGAGTGTCCGGGATACCCTGGGCACTGAAGATGTGCCACATGGCCCAGATGGCAGCTCTCGAGGAAGTGGACGGTACTGGAATGACCTCGAGCCATTTGCTGTATGTGTCCACGAGTATAAAGAATATTTGACCCTGGAATGGCCCCGCGAAGTCCAAGTGGAGCCGAGACCAGGGCTTGTGCGAGGACTCCCAGGCTCTAGCGGGAGCCCAGGGAGGCTCAGGCCGGGATTCTTGGCAGGGCTGACACCTCTTGACCCGGTCCTCGATGTCCCGATCCAGCCCTGGCCACCAGACATAACTTCTGGCCAAAGCTTTCATCCAGAAAACCCCAGGATGTGCCTTGTGGAGTGCCGTGAGGACTCTTTCCTGTAAAGGGGCTGGAATCACCACTCTGCCGCCCCACATCATGCAGCCTTTGTGGGCCAATAGCTCATCCTTGTGGGATGCAAAGGTTGTGAAGTCCGCCCACCCAGTCCAAGATGCTGCAAAGGATCGGGTCTTTGGCAGTGCGGCGCACCACTTCCCTAACGTGCACCAATTGATTGGGAAGAGCCTCTAGAAGTGCGACTTGTGCCGCCCACCCTCTAGAAGTGCGACAAGATGCCGCCCACACTTCTCACCCAGTCCAAGATGCTGCAAAGGATCGGGTCTTTGGCAGTGCGGCGCACCACTTCCCTAACGTGCACCAATTGATTGGGAAGAGCCTTTAGAAGTGCGACTTGATGAGCAGGAGCCAGGTCTGGATCCTTAGACATCAGCGGGAGGCGGCTCAAAGCATCAGCATGTCCCATTGCTTTCCCCGGCCGATGGACGAGCGCATACAAGTATCCTGTCAAGAAAACAGACCACCGAAGCACCCGGGGAGACGTCATCTGCAGGGTTTGGTGGTTGGGGGCCAGGAGGCCGAGGAGCGGTTTATGGTCCGTTAGGATCATGAATGGTCGACCGTACAAGTAATGGTGACTTTTTTTCCCCCCCGCCACAATAACCAGCGCCTCCTTGTCAATCTGCGCATAGTTATGCTCAGCCGATGACAAGGTGCGAGAGTAATAAGCAACTGGAACCTCCCGGCCGTCTGGTAACTGGTGGCCCAAGACTGCCCCGACCCCGTATGGAGAGGCATTGCAGGCCAGGACCACGGGAAGGGCCTCATTGAAATGGGAGATGACCGAGTTGGAGACAAGGAGGTCCTTTACCACCTGGAAAGCGGCGGCGTGCTCCGGGCCCCAGACCCATGGAGCATTTTTATCCAGCAGGCGGTGCAGAGGCTCCGCCACCCCAGCTTTTAGAGGGAGAAAGGAGTGATAAAAATTTAACAGGCCTAAGAAAGCCTTTAATTAGTCTTGGACGCCGAAGGGGGCACCTGTGAGACAGCCTGTGACGACCCCTTAACTGGGAAGGTCTGGTTTTACTTTAAAAGTGTACTTTATATTTTATTCTACTGGATATTCCGGCTGCCACCAGGAAATTTTAAAGGGATTTCCAAACCTTTATGCTTTCTCTATTTCTGGGTAGGTATGTCGAGGGATTAAGGCGTTCGAGGTACTATGTGGTCCTGGGAAGTATTTCTTTCAGAGTGGGTATCTCTCCCTTATATATAATTCTGTAAGATGCAAACTCACGCAATGCGCACCAACAGTGTTTGGACGGCTCGGCTGTCCGTCAACGGCTTGCCCACGTCCCATTGGCCACGTCATCTGAGTCCCACCTCAGACGCAGCTTCATGCGGCCTGCGGAGGATCTTCCCGGTGGCTGGAGGCGACGGGCGGCTGCGACGGGCAGCGGCCTAAGACCGGCAGCCGGCTGTGTTAGGGCGGAGAGGGGGAGGAGGCGACCGCTGTGCGGAGGAGAGACGAGAGGCGCGAGTGGCTGGGGACGATGGGCGGCAGGCTCAGACCGCCTGCTGCCTGGGTGAGGGCGGAGGGGGGAGCAGGCGAGCGCCGTGCGGAGGAGAGGCGAGAGGCGCGAGTGGCTGGGGCCGACGGGCGGCAGGCTAACACTGGCAGCCGCCTGGGTCACAGCGGAGAGCGGGAGGAGGCGAGGGGGGGCTAGGCACCCGTTGTATCGCCCTTCTCAACGGGCCTTGCTCCCTAGTATTTGAATAAAAGAGGATTTATTTAAGTAATTCACAAATAAAAGATTAACTCATTGTAACCAGGAAGGCTTGAATATTGAACAAATGCTTGGTGTATCACACACTTCTCTCTCTTACTGACAGGGATCTGGGCATGTAACTTTGTAACCCTTTTCCCTTCAGGCCATATACGGTTACTGTTTCTTTATACTTCAACTTTTCATAACACACAAGACTGTCTCTCCTTCAGACTTCAGAATGAACTTAACTTATCAATTGTCTTATTCAACTCTAAGACCTAGAATTTAACAACCCACACAGGGAAGCCTCTCCTTCAACTGTCCTACATAGCTTAACTGAACTTATTCAACTGTCATCTCTAACTGACCCCCTTGATAGACATTCAAATCCTCCACACAGCATCCATTCCAAAACCCCTCCCCCTCTTTGTCACTCACCAATCATATCACTTGCCTAATTCCAGCACTCTAGACCCTCATCACAGCCATGCAAACCAAACCTTTAAAGCCACACACACACAGTTAAACATGAAATCATTACATAGCCATTGTTTTTTCTTCCATGGGGTGAATACCCTGGGTGTCCACAGCGAACCCCAAGAATTCCACCTTGGGAAACCCGAACAAGCATTTCTCCCGCTTGACCTTCAGGTCGGCCGTGTCGAAACGCTGGAGCACCACCCGTAGTCGGTCCGCGAAGGTCGAGGCATCTGGGGCCGCGATGAGCACATCATCTAGAAATGGTTGCACTCCTGGAATACCTTTTAACAAAGTGTCCATGAACAATTGAAAAATTCCCAGTGCGACCAATACCCCAAACTGCAGCCTATGTACTTTGAAAGCCCCCTTGTGTGTTGCTATCGTTTCGGCTTCTGCCATGGCAGCATCCACCGGCAGTTGCTGGTAGGCCTGAACATAAGAACATAAGAACATAAGAGACGCCAATGTTGGATCAGGCCAAAGGCCCATCCAGTCCAACACTCTGTGTCACACAGTGGCCAGAAATACCAGTGCCATCAGGAGGTCCAGCAGTGGGGCCAGGACATTAGAAGCCATCCCACTGTTGACCCCCCCCCCAAGCACCAAGAAGACAGAGCATCACTTGCCCCAGAGCCCCTAGCTATACCTTGTGGCTAATAGCCACTGATGGACCTCTGCTCCATATGCTTATCTAATTCCCTTTTGAAGCTGTCCATGCTTGTAGCACCCACCACTTCCTGTGGCAGTGAATTCCATGTGTTAATCACTCTTTGGGTGAAGAAGTACTTCCTTTTATCCGTTCTAACCCGACCGCTCTGCAGTTTCATGGAGTGCCCACGAGTTCTTGTATTGTGAGAAAGGGAGAAAAGTACCTCTTTCTTTACCTGCTCTTTCCCATGCATAATCTTATAAACCTCGATCATGTCACCCCTCAGTCGTCTTTTCTCCAAGCTAAAGAGCCCTAAGCGCTTTAACCTTTCCTCATAGGGAAAGTGTTCCAACCCTTTTATCATTCGAGTTGCCCTTTTCTGCACTTTTTCCAAAGCTATAATATCCTTTTTAAGGTGTGGTGACCAGAACTGCACACAGTATTCCAAATGAGGTCTCACCATTGATTTATATAGGGGCATTATGATATTGGCTGATCTGTTTACAATACCCTTCCTAATAATCCCCAGCATAGCATTGGCCTTCTTTATTGCAGTCACACACTGTCTCGACATTTTCAGTGAGTTATCCACTACAACTCCAAGATCTCTCTCTTGCTCAGTCTCTGCCAGTTCAGACCCCATCAATGTGTATTTATATTTAGGATTTTTGGCTCCAATGTGCATCACCTTGCACTTGGCCACATTGAACCCCATTTGCCATGTTGACGCCCACTCGCCCATCCTTGACAGATCCCCTTGGAGTGCCTCACAATCCTCACTGGTTTTCACCACCCTGAACAACTTTGTATCATCCGCAAATTTAGCCACTTCACTGCTTACTCCCATCTCCAAATCATTAATGAACAAGTTAAAAAGCAGTGGACCAAGTACTGATCCCTGCGGTACCCCACTGCTTACCACCCTCCACTGAGAAAATTGCCCACCTACACTCACTCTCTGTTTTCTATGAACTAGCCAGTTTTTGATCCATAAAAGGACTTGTCCTTCTATCCCATGATTTTTGAGCTTACTTAGGAGCCTTTGATGAGGAACTTTATCAAAAGCTTTCTGGAAGTCAAGGTAAATAATATCTATTGGATCCCCCTTGTCCACATGTTTGTTCACCCCCTCAAAGAACACTAACAGGTTAGTGAGACAAGATCTTCCCTTACAGAAACCGTGCTGAGTCTGCCTCAATAGGTTTTGTTCATCTATGTGCCTACTAATTCTTTCCTTAATAATGGTTTCCACCAATTTACCCGGTATCGACGTCAGACTGACTGGCCTGTAATTTCCCGGATCTCCTCTGGAACCCTTTTTAAAGATGGGAGTGACATTAGCTACCTTCCAATCCTCAGGAATGGAGGCAGATTTTAAGGAAAGATTACATATCTTTGTCAGGAGATCTACAAGTTCACATTTGAGTTCTTTCAGAACTCTCGGATGTATGCCATCTGGGCCTGGTGATTTTTCAGTTTTTAAGTTGTCTATCAGTTTTAGGACCTCCTCTCTCATCACCTCAATCTGACTCAGGTCTTCCAACACCCCTCCTGAAATCAGTGGTTCTGGAGTGGGCAAGCACTTCTCATCTTCCACAGTGAAGACGGAGGCAAAAAATGCATTTAGCTTCTCAGCCATTTCCCTATCATCCTTCAATACTCCTTTTACCCCTTGGTCGTCCAAGGGCCCCACTGCCTCCCTGGCTGGTTTCCTGTTTCTAATGTATTTGAAGAAAGTTTTATTGTTGGTTTTTACGTTTTTTGCTATATGCTCCTCATATTCCCTTTTTGCCTGCCTGACCTCAGACTTGCATTTTATTTGCCATAGCCTGTGTTCCGTTTTATCAGCCTCACTGTGACTAGCTTTCCACTGCTTAAAGGAATTCTTTTTACTTTTTACAGCCTCCATTACTCTGTTTGTTAACCATGCAGGCTTTTTCCTATACCTGTTTGTGCCTTTCCTAACCTGCGGAATATATATTTTTTGAGCTTCTAGGATCGTAGTTTTAAATAGATCCCAAGCTTCCCCAATTGTTTTGACCCTTTCTACTTTTCCTTTCAGTTTCCTCCCCACGTGTCCCCTCATATCAGAGAAATTACCCCTTTTAAAGTTAAAAATGGTTGTGTGAGTCTTTTTGGCCAATTCTCTATTTGTACAAATGATGAACTCAACAACATTATGATCACTGTTTCCAAGCGGTGCAATCACTTTTACATCTCTCACCAGGTCTTGAGTGTTACTTAGGACCAAATCAAGGATCGCCTCTCCCCTGGTAGGTTCCGTGACCATCTGCTCCATAGCACAGTCATTTAGAGTGTCTAGAAACTCAATCTCTTTTTCCCGACTAGAACACATATTGACCCAATCAATGTGTGGGTAGTTAAAATCACCTATTATTACACAGTGTTTTTGTCTAGTTGCTATCTTTAAGGCATTCATCATTTTATAATCCTCCTCTATCTTTTGATCTGGTGGGCGATAACAAACTCCCAGTGTTAAGTTTCCTTTTGGCCCCCCTATTTCAACCCATAGAACTTCCAGAAGCGAATCCAATTCACTTAGCCTCTCAATCTTTCTAGACTTTATACCCTCTCTGACATACAGAGCTACCCCACCTCCAACCCTTCCCCCCCTATCCTTCCGATATAATATATAACCGGGAATCACTGTGTCCCACTGATTTTCCTCATCCCACCAAGTTTCAGAAATACCCACAATGTCTATTTTTCCCTCCGACACCAAGCACTCCAACTCCCCGATTTTACCTCGGACACTTCTAGCATTTGTATAGAAACAGCTGTAATTTCCCTTACAAGTTAAGCCTGCATCCTTCCTCTTGCTATCTCGAGTCGTTGTCCGGCAGTCCATGTCACCAGCCATGGCCTCTGTGGACAATTTCAATCCACCTCCCTGTAGAAAAGCAACCGGTACCCCCTCACCTCTCTCAGATGAGCCAACCCGAACCAGAGACTTTTCATCTCCTGTCGGCTTTCCCCCAATATTCAGTTTAAAAGCTGCTCTGCCACCTTTTTGATTTTAAGTGCCAGCAGCCTGGTTCCTTCTCGGGACAAGTGGAGACCGTCTCGCCTGTACAGCTCCCTCTTGTTCCAAAAAGTATCCCAGTGCCTAACAAACCTGAACCCTTCCCCCCTACACCATCGTCTCATCCACGCATTGAGACTCCTGATCTCTGCCTGTCTCTCCGGCCCTGCGCGTGGAACAGGTAACACTTCTGAGAAGGCTACCTTGGAGGTCCTGGACCTAAGTTTCCTGCCCAGCAGCCTAAATTTCTCCTCCAGGACCTCACGACTGCATTTCCCCACATCGTTGGTGCCGACATGCACCACGACCACTGGCTCCTCCCCAGCACTATCTACCAGCCTATCTAAAACACGCGTAATGTCCGCTACCTTCGCACCAGGCAGGCAAGTCACCATACGGTCAGTACGCGGGTTCGCCACCCAGCTGTCTACCTGCCTAAGGATCGAATCACCCACTACCAAGAGCCCCCCTCCCACCCTGCTCAGGGATGGTTCCTTGGTGCAAAAGGAGAGCCGCTCACCAGCTGGGGAAGAGGTCCCTTCTGAGGGCACATTCCCCTTATCCTCAGCATGGTGCCCTGTTTCCCCTAGACCCTCATGCTCCCTGACAGCAGCGGGGCTGCCAGATCCAGAGTGGGACGAAGCTAACAAGTCCCCGAGAGTCTTTTCTGTGTGCCTAGCTGACTGTCTCTGCTTCTCCAGGTCAGCCACCTTGGCCTCAAGGGAGCACACACGTTCCCTGAGAACCAGGAGCTCCTTGCACCGAGGACACACCCAAGACTTCTGCCCAGTGGGCAGATAGTCATACATGTGACACTCCGTGCAAAACACTGGATAGCCCCCAACCCCCTGCTGGCATTCTGGCTTCATAATTCTTTTAAAATAAATAAATATAATCCCCCTTTTAAACCCTTGGTATTTATGTGGGTTTTGTTATCAAGTCAAATTATTTTACGGGAAAGACAAAGAGCCTAGGGCCTTGTCTTTCTGGCTCTTTTTGGGCTTCTTACAGCGCCCCTAGTCTAAGAGTCCCTAGGCTAAGAGCCACAGGCAAAGAGCCCTTTAGCTCACCCTTCGGCTCGTGCCAGAGGCTCGTGCCTCTGCCAAGGTGCTTCCTTAAATAGAGGCCTCCCCCAGCAGAGGTCAGGCAGCAGCTATTCAAATTCAAATTCACCCAGGCACTCAATCACAGGCAAAACAATGCCCCTTCCACTTCCTCTCAATTACAGGCAATCCCAGTCAAACAATGCCCGTTCCTCTCCCACACTCAATCAGCCAGGACTCTGCAAGAACTCTAAGTGCTTCCACACACTGCTAAACACAGTTTTCCCACAAAATATCCTTAGCTGAATTCTCTCAGCTGAAAGCAAGTAAAAGAAACCCACTCACCTCTCTCACAGCTCTCTCTCCTGCTCCTGCTCAGAGCTCAGCTGGTCTCCTCTGCCTCTGGCAAGGTGCTTCCTTAAATAGAGGCCTCCCCCAGCAGAGGTCAGGCAGCAGCTATTCAAATTCAAATTCACCCAGGCACTCAATCACAGGCAAAACAATGCCCCTTCCACTTCCTCTCAATTACAGGCAATCCCAGTCAAACAATGCCCGTTCCTCTCCCACACTCAATCAGCCAGGACTCTGCAAGAACTCTAAGTGCTTCCACACACTGCTAAACACAGTTTTCCCACAAAATATCCTTAGCTGAATTCTCTCAGCTGAAAGCAAGTAAAAGAAACCCACTCACCTCTCTCACAGCTCTCTCTCCTGCTCCTGCTCAGAGCTCAGCTGGTCTCCTCTGCCTCTGGCAAGGTGCTTCCTTAAATAGAGGCCTCCCCCAGCAGAGGTCAGGCAGCAGCTATTCAAATTCAAATTCACCCAGGCACTCAATCACAGGCAAAACAATGCCCCTTCCACTTCCTCTCAATTACAGGCAATCCCAGTCAAACAATGCCCGTTCCTCTCCCACACTCAATCAGCCAGGACTCTGCAAGAACTCTAAGTGCTTCCACACACTGCTAAACACAGTTTTCCCACAAAATATCCTTAGCTGAATTCTCTCAGCTGAAAGCAAGTAAAAGAAACCCACTCACCTCTCTCACAGCTCTCTCTCCTGCTCCTGCTCAGAGCTCAGCTGGTCTCCTCTGCCTCTGGCAAGGTGCTTCCTTAAATAGAGGCCTCCCCCAGCAGAGGTCAGGCAGCAGCTATTCAAATTCAAATTCACCCAGGCACTCAATCACAGGCAAAACAATGCCCCTTCCACTTCCTCTCAATTACAGGCAATCCCAGTCAAACAATGCCCGTTCCTCTCCCACACTCAATCAGCCAGGACTCTGCAAGAACTCTAAGTGCTTCCACACACTGCTAAACACAGTTTTCCCACAAAATATCCTTAGCTGAATTCTCTCAGCTGAAAGCAAGTAAAAGAAACCCACTCACCTCTCTCACAGCTCTCTCTCCTGCTCCTGCTCAGAGCTCAGCTGGTCTCCTCTGCCTCTGGCAAGGTGCTTCCTTAAATAGAGGCCTCCCCCAGCAGAGGTCAGGCAGCAGCTATTCAAATTCAAATTCACCCAGGCACTCAATCACAGGCAAAACAATGCCCCTTCCACTTCCTCTCAATTACAGGCAATCCCAGTCAAACAATGCCCGTTCCTCTCCCACACTCAATCAGCCAGGACTCTGCAAGAACTCTAAGTGCTTCCACACACTGCTAAACACAGTTTTCCCACAAAATATCCTTAGCTGAATTCTCTCAGCTGAAAGCAAGTAAAAGAAACCCACTCACCTCTCTCACA
The DNA here is from genome assembly GCF_001447785.1 of Gekko japonicus. NCBI lineage: Eukaryota > Metazoa > Chordata > Lepidosauria > Squamata > Gekkonidae > Gekko > Gekko japonicus. Next base: position 1,111,083 of record NW_015164666.1, on the reverse strand, counting down.
GCTCTCTCTCCTGCTCCTGCTCAGAGCTCAGCTGGTCTCCTCTGCCTCTGGCAAGGTGCTTCCTTAAATAGAGGCCTCCCCCACAACAGACACCCTGTGAGGTAGGTGGGGCTGAGAGAACTCCTGACAGAAACTGCTCTTTTTCAAGAACAGCTGTGCCAGAGTTATGGCACAGCGGCAAACTCTGCGTTCATGCGCTTCTCCACAGCTGGCGCATTGGGAGGATGCAGAGGGCGCTTTGGCCGATGGTGCTCCTCCCAGGCGAGGCTGCTGGGAGGGACGGCGGCGTACCTGGAGCACTTCCTCGTTCTCTGAGTTGTCCGACTCGAGCGTTGCTTGCGTGCGATAGACCGCCCGCACGCGGCAGTCTTGGTGCACCTTCTCATAGGCCGCGGACTCCCTGAGCGCTTTGTCTAGGGTCAGGTCATCCTGGCTAACCAGTTTCCTCCGGAGTTTGGGTTCCCGGAGATCCAAAAGGAACTGGTTCAGCAAGGTGTCCTCCAGGTGGGGGAAGGAACACCTGGTGGCCGCCAACCAGAGCCCGGCCAAGAACTCGGAGGCCGGCTTGTCCGGCCCTTGGACCCACACAAAAAAGTCCATGCACTCAGCAAAGTTTGTGGGCTTTGGTGAAAGGTGGTCAGTCAGCACTTTCACCAGCACCCCATAGGGCTCGTCCTTGGTCTGCTTTGGTGCAATGAGATCCTTAAGTCTATGCCACAGGACCAGAGGAGATGGACATTTTTCTTACCCAGGTCTACGATGTCGTGGCAGTCGAAGTAGCTCTCCAGGATCTTGAGCAAGGTCTCCCACTGTGCAGGGTGGAAGATGTCGAAAGCGGCGATGCTTTCCTGGGAGGTAGCCATCGTACTGCTTACACGTGGTGAGGGTAGTTTGGGAGTGGCGGCAGTGGCGGCTGGACTGAGGCGGGAAGCGCTGCTGCTCTCGGGGTCAGCAGGGTGAGGTACAAAGCGAGGAGTGGAGCGGTGAGAGGCGACCGGAGAACCAGGGTGCGAAGCGGAGCAGCTTGCAGCGGTCTCAGCGTTGGGGCTCGATGCGGTGCTCAAATCTTCATCCGGGTTGTTGTTAATGGGAGTTAGCATCCCACCTTCATCGCCAGTGAAAAGTACTGAGACTTACTAGTGATTTCAGCTCTTATACTTTATTTCACCTCAGAACAAGACAAACTAACCAGCTCGCAGGCTGGTTTATATGTGCACAAACCCCATTCCCCAAACACACCCACACACAAGTGATTGGCTATTTACAGTGGCCGAGAGTTCCATAGGCTCTCGGCCAGGAGCCTAGCCTGCCGATAGGTGTCGGCTAGGATCCGCTTGTCCCATTGTTACTGAGAGCGAAGCTCAGTCGCTTCGCCTGACCACGTGGCGAAATGACCGCACACACGGTCTGATATGGATACATTACACTTACTTAAAGAACCTTTAAGCCCCATCTGACTCAAACCTTCATGAAATGGCTCTTTTCCCCCTCCCCTTCCTTCCAAGTGTTGGGAGGGCCCTGATAGATCATTTCTGGCTTTCTGTCCAGACCACCAGAGTACAAAGAGGATTAGCAGATCCTGGAATAGGAAATGGACATGGCTCTGTCCTTCACACACAGCTTTAGTCTTTGATTTCAAACAGCTGATTGTGTGAGGAACTATGAACAATAGGAGGTGAGGGGAGAGAAAAATATTTACTACTGAAAGCTGCATTTAGATTCTTAGGTTTACTGTCATTAGTGTACATACATAAGAACTGTACATGTTCATATTCCAGCATTAGAACTAGATCTTAGTTATGTTGATGCCAAAAACAAGCAAATTATGGAGCCCAAAAGTTCCTTTTTGCAGTGACCATCACTGTATCTGGCAATTCCTAGAACTACTTTATGGCCTATTATGCATGAGTATTTCCATTGCTTTCACTGTGCATGTACATCACATTTTTTTTGTTACTCTACATTGATTTTCCTCCCTTCAGCACTCCATTCACTTTCTGATCTGTCTTTCCCTGTGTTTTCTGAGAGTGCTTTTGTGCTGATTTTCCCCTTGTTTTGTTTCCAAGCCGAAGGTAATTCAAAATCATAAAGATTCTCTCAGATTCCCCCCTGCCCTTTTGCTGCCCCTCAAAGGTCACTCCCCTGCCCACATTAAGGTCATTCCACCCACTTTCCACTTTCCACCATCCTCCCCCCTTCATCAGTGTACAAGCTCCATTTTCCCTTCATTTTTAAATGTTTAATTTTTTTTTACAAATATACAGTAACACAAGGGGTACAGCAATAAGGAGCAATAAGTAATGGAAAATTGCTGCAAACGTGCATACAAATTGATGACAATAACATAAGCACTAAACTTGTGATGCTCTGATGTTGTTTTAATTCTTGTTTCCAGCAGTGCAGTGCCAACCCAACACAGTGGTGGCGTGGAGACGAGCGGATTACGAACCTCTCGAGTAACACCGTTCGTTTCGATACAAGTCTTTGTCAAAAATCTCCTATACAGAAATAACAATGAATCAATATCTTTTCTAAGATAAAGGGACTAACAATTCTGGTAAAGTGTATAGTAATGCAAAGACTTAACATACAATCTTCCATGGTCTTCATATATTACTCTTCACAAAATGAAAATTCTAAATCCTACAATAAAACAGTTTATAAAGTCTCAATATCTTGTAGTCATTTTTAAGAACATACATCTCAGTGCATAATAAGACCCATGTAAATCTTACCAAAATGCTTCCTCAGTGGCTCACAGCATACAGTATCAAAGGTAAACTTACATCGGACAAGCAGTCTTAATGAGTCATCTACACTTTCCTATTTTAAACACATTCTAAAGTCACGTGCTATCAGGATGCCAACTTATCTAATTAAGGAGTTATAGTTGTGCATAGAGGATGAATAAACAATTATGCTTTCCACAAAGTACATAGTGCGGCTCAAATGCTAATATAAAACTGTAAATACATTCCCGGAGACGCAGAGTAAAGAAGAATTCAGTCTGCATATAGTCAAAGGCACGATATCCACTTAACAAGATCACCTCAGGTGGAAAGATCCTGACAACACTTAGAGCTTGGTCTTTAAGTAGTTCACATGGTAAGATCCTGGCAACACGCCAATACTGGAGTGAAGCTAAAGTAATTTTGGCTTCTACTGATATAGCACCTGTCTCTAGATGGATCAGTGTATTCGATACACACCTCGGGACCTGAAGAACTGCTCTGAGAAATTTGGATTGAACTCGCTCTAAGGGGGCAAAACTAGAAAAGGAGGCCCAATAAAAGTGCCATAGAGCATCTGTTTAACTGCCTTTGCTTGAAAGAGTTTTTGGGCAGCTGGCACATAATAAGCCCCTTTGGTGCAATAGAACTTAAGAATAGCATTGCCTGTTCTTTCACCTTGGGAGGCAACATACTGTATATGGGCTTTCCTAGCCCCATTTGATTGAAGGACCATACCTAAGTATTTAAAGCAGGAAACCTGCTCTAATGAGTGCCCATTTACAGACTAGATTCTTTTCTTTTGTCTGGCCCCAAAGGCCATAACCTTGGTTTTTTGAAAATTTATTGTTAGTTCCTTATTGTTACAAAAGTCTGCAAACTTACTGAGAGCTCTTCTAAGGCCAACTGGTGTTCTAGCTAAGATGACAGCATTGTCGGCATACAGTAAGATAGACACATGCCGTTGTTGAAGTTTTGGTGGATGTAAACTGGGGGAGTCCAAGTAACTTACTATATCATTAATATATAGATTAAACAGGAAAGGGGCTAGTATACAACCCTGCCAAACTCCCCTATAGGTGTTAATAGGGTCCGATAGAATTCCTTTCCTGTTAAGCCTAACCTGCAAATGGGTGTTATCATGAAGAGCCCGCAACAAAAAGAGGAGCCTTCTATCAATTGAGGAAGCTTATAAGCCAGCCCACAATTTCGGCCTCGATATTGAATCAAAAGCCGCTTTCAAGTCAATGAATGCAGCAAAAAGCGAATTAGGACCTTTAGCAGCGTATTTTTCGATAAGGTGTTGAATTGTAAGGCAGTGGTCTAAAGTGGATCTAAACTCTCTAAAACCAGCTTGCTCTGTCACAATCACATTTTCTTGGAACAGCCAATCCTCAAGCTTTAACAGAAGGTGTTTAGCGTATAACTTGCTACATATATTTAAAAGACTAATAGGTTGATAATTTGTGGGCTGTTCTCTTGCACCCTTTTTGAATATGGGGACCACTATTGCCGTATTCCACTCTGAGGGGATAAGGCCTGAAGAGTCCATAAAAGTGAAAAGGGCTGCAAGGAAGGGTGCCCACCAATCGATATTTTCTTTTAAAAATTCAGGTGGCAGTCCGTCAGACCCTGGAGCCTGTCCGTCAGACCCTGGAGGATTTAATTTCCTCTTGAGAAACTGGTGGCCAGGAAGGCAAGTCCTCATAATCACCATTTGCAGGGCTGTATTTGGGGAATCAGTCTGGAAGAAAATTTTTTGTTTTTTATCAGTGACCAATTGCCAAAAGAGGGAGGAGTTTTTCTGTTTGGCAGCCAGAATTAATTCTGCCCAAAGAGCTTTGGTGTAATTTTTTTTCTTTTGTTGGATTAGGTGTTTGTAATCCCTTTTTTGTGACCAGAGTTCTTGTTGGATTAGAAATCTTTGGTCACCACTTGATTTTTTTAAACTGATAGTAAATGGCAGAAAGCTCTTTTCTTGCTTTTTGGCAATCCACATCAAACTAGGGTTTAGTTTTCTTGTAAGTTGTGGTGGAATGGCCTTTAGCTTCACATAGAATAGTTTTAAAATCCTGGACAAATCTATTATAACATGTAAGAAGGTCACTCTGTATGTTAAATTCCTGGTAGGTAATTTTGGAAATTTGGGAACTTTTAGCCTCAATTACTTTTCTGAGTTTTGCTTGCATCTGGGGAGACCATCTCACCCTACGACCTAATACCTGGGAACCTTCATGTAAAGGCTGAAGGGAAGTGGTTTGAAATAAAGAAGGAAACTTAAATTGGACGAAGAGTGGGAATTGGTCACTATAAAAAAATGGAAGCACCTTAAAGTTAGTTATTAGAGGTAATAGAGAAGTGCATGCTAACATATAATCAATAGTGCTAAGTCTCTGACCCAACATATAGGTAAACTCAGCCGGATAATATTCCAAGAAAGTACCATTTAAAATGTACAGACCCAATTTATAGGCCATTTTGGCTAGATATAAACCTGCAACATTTGAAGTGGAATCCTTAAAACACCTAGGAAGAGGAGAAAATTTATAAGAGTCGTACGAGTTACTAAAAAATTCCTTATATTTAAATTCCAGACTTGGATCACCTGGGCCAAGGTGAGCATTAAAATCTTCAAGAAGTAAAACATTGGCCTCCAGATGCTCCACAATTAGATTTACTATATAACTCTCTAGGGAGCTCCAAGCTTCATCTAATTGGACTTTTAGTGAAAGAGGAGGAATATAGACAATTATTAAAATCAGACTCTTTGTTTTACTATGCAGAACTATTGTCATAGCTCTTGAGTCAAGGGGGGGGTTCTCTATACATTTAAACACCAGAGAGGCTGAGATTAATATTGCCAGACCACCTTTCAACCTTCCCGGACCCTTTCCTCCTTTAGCTTTCAACAAGTAAGTATTAAAACCTTGTAGGGTAATTTCTTGCTCTGTCCATGTCTCTTGAATTGCTAAAATATCACATTTCTGATGAAGGAAAGG